>NW_019214675.1:0-75843 GCF_002532875.2 Varroa jacobsoni
CATATCTGCGTGATTTATTATTATCGAATGCTTATGTTTTGATCGTATCAGATTTTTACTTTTCTCGCCACTCATAATTTTTTGCACCTAACACCGTTTTACTCTTGAGAACTAGAGGGGAAGAAAGATGGGGCCGTGATAGAAGGCATCTCAAAAACTCTCATTGGTCGTGGTCAATGTCGTAGCGATTACCGGCAGGCCTACGAACCTTCGATGGTCACCTGACAAAACAAACGTCAATCTAAAATCAACCCTTATGTTATTATAGCTTGTTTAAACATGAGTTATTTTTATTTTATTTTTTTTTTTAAAACAAGTTTATAGCATTTTTCGATCCAGTAACAAATGTCAAAGATAATAGCAAGGCAAATATAGTGATAACCGTGTATTTTAATTTAAAAAATTAATGGATGCTTTATTATAACACGATTTATAACGTTGCACAGATCAGCATATATTTTTCTAAGAAATATGAAATCCATTTTTGACTGTGAATAAGATATCTCTAAACTTACTTATAACATAATATACAGTGGCGCTGGTTCAGTAGTTGCTCGTGTGTGCTTGATATCTGTGTCATAGCCTGATGTTTTTAGATTGCACAGATCATTGCAGTTTTGCTCAACTTCAGAGTTCTGGATGTGCTTAAAATAGATAAAAAAAAAAAGTTAAATATATGAGAAACAAAAAGACTTACAAAATGTATGGGACAGGATCTATAAGATGGACTTTACTAGTACTGTTTTCGGCAACACGAAATAATATATTATTTATTATATATACCATCGTAGTAGACCTTCACCTCATATTACATCAAGTGGAGATATACCTATCATTTAGGTCTACCTAACTTGTATATACAATTGTTTTAGTATTCAAGACTTCGTATTTATGCTCGCCTCATGACCGACAATATAGAATCGATCGCTAAATGGTAGAAAATAACGAAGAAGTTAAATTGTAGCCTTACTCGCATGCGTACGTCATTCGCGTCCTAGAAATCTTACTAGCATTATATTACATCTGGTTGTACGTTTTATCTATTATGTTGATTACGTTAAACCCGAACCACTGTTGGATTCTGTTAGATTGATCGATCGGATGATAATGGACTACAAACTCGATAGCGTTAAATTCTGGTGCAAACATCACCGAGCTTTTTGCGCCTCTAAGAATGAATCTTCGTCCCGTCTTCAATAGCGTCGATGCTTTAGAAGAGATTTAAAAAGAAAAGACGAGAAATCTCATATGCACTTAATAAAGTAGACAGATGCATGTAATTGCTCCCACGGTAAAAAAAAACAGTCGTTTCTGTACAGTAACAATATCGGGAATAGGAAAAGAATGCTTTACGACGTAAGAATAGATAATTAAAAGCTAAAAAGCCTTTAACAATGATTTTTCTGAGGATTTAGTGGAATTTGAAGGACATTCCGTGCAAAACCGTATTACATAGTTTACTTCGTGTAGCTTCGGCAAGCCCGAAAACTGTAGCAGGTCTCGTGCTAGAGTTCTTTGGCCATTCCAGAGTAGAATTCATCTTTTACGTCATTTGACTACGACCTGGGGAACATACTGTTCGAAACAAGTTTCGTAAGTATATACAAAGTCGATTTATGAATGAATTTCCTCTATGTATACCTCCCTGATTCGTCGAGTAATGTTTTTTATTCAATCGAGGAAGGCCATGGTAAACCAGAGAGATAGAGCCTCCTAACAGAGGCTAGCTGCTCCCCCATAATCATCAAAAGAAATTAGGATCGACTTGGCATCATTTAATTGACACTAAGAAATGCTTGCTGAAGTCCAACAAATTTAACGTAATAGAGTACTTTAGTTCCAGTAAAAAGAAGATATGTCATGGGGTCGTATGTAAAGGGTTGTTTGATAGGCCATATATAAATGAATATATACGCAATTCAACTTTTTAGCAAATAAATTTAGCTAATAGCTTTTCAATCTTTAATTCATGGGATCGTTTCTCGCGCTTTCTCGGAAACCAACTCCTAACTCTCACCAATTGATGCTTCTCATCAGAGCGTCGCAGAAGGCCCAAAAGGTGCCGTTGAAGAGCGATAGCGTCAGATTACAGTCGGTGGCACACCTCCGTATCACTCTCAGTAGCGATGGCGGCGTATTTACATTTACATGTGGTCGGCAATCTGGCTGGTCGGACTCGGGGAAAGCAGAAGTTGGCCAGAAACGAACCCCCAAGTGCTAACGGATAAACCTTCGTAGAGAAATAACGTGAAACGAAGGTATGTCAATATCAGAAAGGTTTCCTAATAGATAGCCTTCCGGATCTTATTCCTAATAGTTATTATATTGGCTAACTTACGTTATTCGGATTCTGCTAGTTATCATTTTTTTACCGCTCCTGTCGAAGGGGAATATTTTCAGTGCTATGAAAAAATCAGCAGACGTATGCGAATATGTCAAAACGATACTCTTACTGAGATTGGGAAAAGTAACAAGCTTTTCTGTGCTATCCTCAATGATCCCTTTCCTGGATGTTTTTTTTTACCTTCACGGCTCAGTGTCACTTAAGCACATTTTTTTTTTTTATATTGAGAGGCTTTTTGCTCCCACATAAAGCCCTATGAGACCGGTTCGCTACCTGAAATATATGGTTGTAGCTGACATGTGGAGCCAAACAGTCGCAAACTTATTCAAAATGCGAAGTGGACATTTTGGTAGGTAATTAATTTTGCTTCTCCAACTTGAAATCGATAGCCGCAGGCTGTATTGAGCAATCTTGTAGATATGGCAGTATAATTTTTATGTATTGCATGCAGAAAATTCCCTAGACAAGCTTTAAATCTAATATTACTAGCAATTATTTTTCAACGAGATGTGAGCGCTGAAAGTAGATGCAACTTCAACATGAGCCTGCTATATTATGGGGTTGACAATTGAATGGTTTCGACGAATGCTGTCAAAAAGGGGCAGACAACTATAAATAGGTCCGAGTACAAGGTGACATCTACGTATTAATATACTTTTCCTTTTTATCTTTCGTCACATATTCGAATATATCCAGGAGTTTCGCTATCGCGGCGCATCAGAAAGTCTATCTTACCACTAAGAATTTGTACTTGGATGAACGCCATGCAACAACAACAGTTTTCAAGTTTTTATCACTACTTACATATCAGAGAGCTAGATTTATAAGTGAAAGACCCTTTTTGGATTAAGTTTTTTGAAGACAGCTCAGATTAAAGTTTGAGCGAGTTAGTTAGACGCGCAAATTACTCTTGGCGGCGCTTGGCTAAAATTCACGATTGCTTATGTATGTATCCACTACGATGGATAAGGAAATGTTTATTCCAAAAGTTGTCAATAATGTTTTCGGGGTTGTGCGGTATGACCCAGATTGACTAACTTTCCCTTGTAGAAAAATGTCGTGCAGTCTGTCTTGATACTTCGTTAAAATACAAAAAGCATGTTCCAGCGCAAGCAAAATCGAGAGAACCTTGATTTTTTTCAAAGCAGGATTTAGAAGATTCGAAAACTTAGTTCGTTTAAGTGATTCGGTCTGTTAAAACGACCGGTGACAATGACGTCATGTTATCTTTCAATAAGTTGTTCTTGCAATAATGTCGATACTATAGTCTTCGTTACAACTAGCACCATTGGACTGTGCAAGATTGAAGTTAGGAGTCAGCTGTTTATAACAAATTTTTCTATACAGATAACTAGGTCTCAGCGTTAGATGTCAAGTACTAGCCGAAGGGAGCACAGCTGCTATCCCAGCAAATGACGATGCGACGGTCTCCGACGTGACCACTTACACTCTCTTCTTGCCACTGGAATAACTAAAACAGCAGTTCAATACTGCTATAGCTTTCAGTGAACAGGCGATCAGCTGGATATTTCAGTCAGCGCCAGCGGGAGAACAGCGAATCCAGGTTGCAGGCGTGCGAAAATTTCAGCAGCTGTGAGGGACGCCGGCGTCAGAAACCCATTTTAGCCGTTTCATCTCCTTCTCAGCCTTTCAACGCAATAGTTTTTTCTCCTAAATATGTCCCGACTAACGCTGTTCTTAATTTCGTTTCTGTTTGTGCTATATACTTGTCTGTACGAGGTACAGTAACTAATTTAGCGTACAAGTTGGGTCGTCATCAAGTGCTGAATGACACTCATGACCATTGCTGGGGGAAAGCCTCCATGTCTCTCCCGTTGTGTACGTATATGCGTTCGTATATATATTTTTTCTTGTGATTCTTAAAATCATGGTTGGTATGAAGTTGTCAGGAAGTTACTGTTAAACCCGAGAAATTTAGATTTTTGAATGTCTTTAATTTTGCTGAGCTTGGAGGATGCATATGTCGTAGTTGCCATTGTGCTATTTAAATAGGGCGATCACAACAACACAATTTTTGTCTCACAGAAAACCCAGATACGCGGTATAGGTACTAGATATAAGGCAGTGCTTCGGCAGACAACAACATTGCCTGGCTAACTCCCGAAAAAGGGCATCAAACCGCCGAATCGGTTGTCCAGCAACTTTTTGGAACATGCGTGGGCGCTTTCGGTTTTGGACCAATTAATGGTCTAGCCTATGGTCACATAGAAATGCATGTGTTTTATTTTATTTACTATTATTTTTACATTAATTCATTTTAATAAGTCTACAACGCTTTGTGTGCAATAGCAAAAGAGCAAATTAAAAGAATTGTACGAAGACATCAGGATAACTATAATGTACTGCCCCGCGCAAAAGGGGCTGTATGATTACTGCAGCGGGATTATTTCATTTACCGTTTAAATCCGTTTAAGAAGGTATTCGTGAGCTTGAGTTTTTTAAGCAAGTCTTGAGGTCATCACTTTCACAAGCTGCGCCTCTAATGTGGTTCAATCAAAAGCGGAAACAGCTCAAAATCCGAATAATAAAAAAGGCATTGAGGCAACCGCTATTTTAATTCTTTCAAGATAATTTTCACGACTTTTGCGGAATGCGGCTTAGTGTAACCAGCTTAAGGATCACGTTATCACATGGCTATTTGAGCGGTTCAGTGCTATCAATACGTTGTTGATCATAGCTCGAAATTCGTGAAACCTTACGTCTGTTTTCGCAAGTTGCAAAGCTTTCGTATAAGGCGGAAGTAAACTCCGGGGGTACACCAGCGGTCTTCAAAAAAAGGCATAGCCTCAAGCGTCATTACCAAGACGACCAGCTGTTGGTAGGACATACCCTTCTTTGCAATACCACACCACAAAATTGCCAATTTCCTTACCCGTAAAAAGAGTAGAAAAGACGCCTTTTCGAAGAAACTCATTAAACAGCGCTGGTATAAAGGCAATCTTAGAGCGCTCGTTACTTATTCGATCCGGTCTTGGGGTGCCGATCTAAAACGGCCTAAACGATTTGCGTCATCAAGTCAGCCTCGATGTCTGTCTTTTCACTGATCGTCTACTCCCTGGTTGTCAAGATCATGAGGAAATTTTGTGGTATCGAAGCATTCGATCCAAACACAGCAACGAGGCAGCTTATTAAGGTCGATCGACTCATTGGGCGCCAGGTCGAGACCTGTCAGCAGAGTCATTTGTAGGAGCAACGTTCACGTAGCTGAAGGTGTCTTTTAATATTGAGTGGCAAGGTATACAGGAAAGACTCGTTATCTTATCATCAAGACCATTACTATCTAATCTTTATTTCAGATATTCGGGTTGATATAGTATCCACAACGTCCCTTTCCTTGCTTTGCAAAAAACGTCTTTGTGTGGCTCCACAGCGTTTTTAGTCCCAGTCCCTGTTATTACTAATTTATCGGGCGTTATCCTGATGTTGGTAGGACATCTAAAAGTGAAGGAAGGCGGTAATAATTCAACTTGAGGGTTAGCTTGATTGCTTGATAACTCGATTAGCGCAACATATCAATTTAAATTAATCGTCTCTAAAATGTAAGATTTCCACTTTTTGTTCATATTGGCTAAAGCCCTTTGACCCTACTTTTCCTTTTCTGAAGACGATTTTTTTCTAAGACCATAGCAATGAATAAAATCGTATTTATCTCGTAATTTCCCAGAACCAAATCTATCGCGTCAGTATATCATATTTTAGAGGAAAAACATCCGACTGAGTATGGACTTGCCTTTTCAAACGTAAATCTGTAGATCCACAAGTTATGGTCCGGTTGAATCTGCTGTACTGTAAAGTTAAGAAGTTATGTGTCTATCTTGATTTACGGTAGTCTCTCTTAAATATATCAACAGATAGATAAAACGAAGATGTTGATCAAAATTTATTACTTATATTAAGAGTTATTTTGATAAAAGCAACGGTAAATGAGTTATCTTAATGGTAAAAGATACTCTGAAGCGCATCCATTGTTGTGTGAAGAAGCTGCGTGATATACACGTATCGCCATCGGGAATATGTACCTGCAGCAAGGACATCTTACGGTCTGTCGACCCCACAAAATAAAACTATTTCACTAAAATCCTATGTAACCTTTGGGCATAGTTCAAAGAGTACTTTTCATAGGATTCCTCGCTTATTTAGCACCTTCAATCGTGCGTAATTCTTAATCCCTTAAGCAACTAAATACATACACGAGCTAATTGCTTTGTCTTAGTGACTTAAGTACTTTATGCAATACTTTTTCATGCAGAACTTCTGGAATGATGATATCGTTTTCGTTTAATTGACATCCTTTACGTATTGAGAGATTTTTGACACTTGGTGAAAATGTTCACTCATCAAAGTGGCGATCGGTTTTTACGTGGCCCACTATCTAAGTGTAGTATCTGTCGGCGCGCTTTCCCTTGCCGCTCTGTTACTGGCATACAGGATGTCGTTTCTGATCAGTTGCTGTAGGGGCCATGTTCCTGAGTCATGAAAGCACATCAGAGTTCAGTTGTTCGCTTCAGAACACAAAAGTTACAAAGGATGTCCCCTTTTATTGCAAGATATTGTTAATGTAGGTTTGTGATCAATGCGTGGAATACATTTTTTTTACTGTAAATTTGCTTCCTGGATCATTGACGAGGCAAATATCGGGACGAAAGCTTCCCTACCTGCTTAAACGTAGTTTTGCCCGCGTCTTGTGAGTGATCAACTCGCATAATGGGTACCCATTTGACGATGTTTATGAAGGAGTAAATTGTTACAAGGTAGCTAGCTTAAACTTATAATGGCTTAGGAACAATGTCTGATTGCGAACTTGATGTAGAGCATTTAGCCGCCATGGTAATCAACCAACTAACTAATGGTACATAGTTACACATAATTACACTTAATGCATAACTTAGAATGACTGCAGTTATATTCTTTATAACTATAACGTAGAAAGAACACACTTTCTGCCTCCCAATGCCATATGAAGTAATCAGACCGCCTGAGCGAGAAAGTACTAACTTAGACAAATGCCAAAGAAACATAAGAAAAACAACAACTTTTTCCCAGTGATTTGTCACGCTGATAATCATTTATCATTTATGTTATTTTATGGAATGAGCTCTATGAGGAAGGCCTATCCATTCCATATGTACTGAGTGCCAAACAGTAAAGGTTATATATAGAGGGAGTGGCAGAAGTCTCTCAGCAGTGGAAATACGTGTAAAAGTGGCAGAAAATAGCCCTGTTTTTATAATCGGAGCGGATTAGCTGCGCCCCACATTTGCACCCATTTTTATATTCCCATTATATTATGTTATAAACATACTACAGATGCAATCCTACCGTTGTGTGATTATATTACCCAATTAATCCACGATTCCCTGCTTTATCTTTTTAATATACCAGATCTGTATTTACGCGTCTCTGTAGTCGAATATCTTCGTTCCTTCCAGATTTGACGCTAACAGCTCGAAGTAAAACTCTCTATCGAACATGTTATTACGATGACGACACAGTTGTCAGCTATTCCACCAAACCTAAATTGTTTTGTTCCGATATTAGCCAGTAAAAACATTTATTGACTCATATCTGAATCGTTAGTAACTTGACCACTAATATGCGTAGTTATCATATAATTGTTTTTGTAACTATTGCATTTTAGAAATACGCCAACTCTATAACAGGGTATTATAGAAATATATAAACAGTGTTAGGATGTTTCTGTCACCAATATGTTTTCCAATTCAGTCCGCTTTTTACGTATTTCTCGTTACTTCAGGAGACTTTTCTCGAGCTGTCTGTTTATCTTGGCCACAGCCTATATATGAAGAGATACCAAAAATAGATTGATCCGAAAAAACAAACAAGAGATGTGAATCTGGATAACCAAGTTATTGTTATAAAATTAGCAGATACGTGAAAATATGATTACTATGAAGGAAACTGTGGTTGCCTAGGCAAATATCTACTTGGTAAAAAAAAGCGGTTGTTGATACCCTGTTAGTGTGAAAATTATGAAGTGCTTTCAGAGCGTACTCATACACTTAAAAGATATTATAAATAATACATTAAACTATTACCTTCATTTTTTAATCTTCCACATTATGTATTATCAGTGAAGTCATATGTATTTAGCCATAGCAAAGAAGCAATTAAACAAGGAAGAGGCCACTATATTCAGAGCAATGCAAATAAAGAACAAACAAGCGTCTTATTCGACTAATTTACAATAAATAAAAAGACCGTACATGCCTTTAAGAACGAAAACAGTTGGAATAAGAAATTTTATTGATGTTTTATAGATAAAAATATCTTCGGCCTCCTCTAGCCCTTGAAGTGTCTAGAGCCTTGCCGTTCTCTTATTACAGCGATCGCCGTTAGTTTTTTGCCTGGTTTCATCAGTAAGTTCCATGTGGATCAACCCGGACCACCTAACGAAACCAACAATAAACGCGTGAAAAGTTTCTGTCAGCGAATATAGACAAATTTTCGCATCTAGCATTTATTAATTTTACTTCCAATGTCTAAATTTATCGCCGCATGGGACCGTTCGTAAGCGTTTCGTTCCTTGCAAATCTTGTCATAGCAAATTTTTTACCTTTGTACGCTAGACGTAAACAACAAAAACATTGAAATCCAGAGACTTTATTTGGCTGTTCTTTTTGACGCAAAAAATGCCTTCACCTGTCGGGGACGTGATCTTCAATATACGAGAAGCGCAGGATCGCATATATTCAACGAATTATTTATTGCTCCTTAAATTATCGAAACCTTTGAACAGAGGATTGCACTGGGTTTAAAGACACGGCAGAGATGCCACAGTGACTTGTAATGGAACCAGTTTAACTAAATTCTGTCTAGGCCACTGTGTTTAAACTACGCCAGACCAAGCATGGTAGCCCATCCAGAGGAAGTAACATTGGTCAATACTGTTGAAACTAAAACAAATGTAGTTTTCCAACATATGGCGGATTCTTTTACGGAGAGAAGTTCCAAATATATTATAGCACGCTACCGGATTAGTATAAGACCCCGAACTAGCGTGGGGTAATTTCTCCCGAATCAGTTAACGGGAGTCACCCTGGAAAAGTTCGCCACCGGCCCAGATGCTTCCCTTTTACGAGAAAACCTCTCCGTCATTTCCGCTCCTTTCACTTGGTTACCAATGCCAAAGAGCTTTTCACTCTCTTTTTCTAGCAAAACTGCTCTTGTTAGGGATCCCTCTGTTACCATTTGTCTTTATCTGCGCATATGCAGAAAATACTGTCCAAGTTTCCCTTTTTCTGTGACTTTCTAAGCCGTAGTTTGGTCGATCTCCTTGTTAACGTAAGCGTGTGGCATATCACCGGTGTATGTAAGGCATCATCATTTAAGCCGGAACTCCATGAGCACATATGTTAGGCGAGGCTTCCCTTATGCGGAAAATGTAATTCGGGAGGCTAAACCATCCCCTTGGGATAGTGTACAATCCATCGTTTCAGGTGCGCATAGATACCGCTCGTACATCTGCTATAGCTCCACGTGCTGCACGATTCGTCTACCTTCACTTCTTATAGTATTGAACTAACCCGTATTAGGACTGCTTAGATGCTAACGGTGCTATAGACTTGATTTACTGGCTCTGTGAATCTGCGCTGAGCACTCCAAAAATTAGTTTTCGTCGCCAATGCAGCTGCTTCAGGTGTCGTTCAGACAAAGCTTTCGACTCGTATTAGTTGAACTATAACCATTAATGGTCTTCTCCTTCTTTCTCGTGACTCATGAATATTATATATTAGCCTACTAAATTCAACAGCTGCTTTTGTAGTTTTTGCCGCAGCTTGTATGACATCGAGGCTTTTTCTGATAAGCTTCTCAAGATGTAATTTTGGGTACCTAGCTGTTTCCACTATTTTATAGCCTCTTCTGCAGCCTTTAAAGAAAGGTTTGGGCGGGACCTTTTATCAATAAGGTGTTAAGCTTTGATATGACCCGAGCCAGTTTACATCAGTTCTTTTCTATCAACATGGCAGTCCCATAGGTGCTTCACTTAGATGCCGCTCAAGCTTTCATAGTTTTCTTGTTCTTAAGGTGATCGTAGGGCTATGCTTTACGCTGTTAGATTCACTTTCAATAACATGTAGTTTCAGTGTAAGCTATATCATACATTTGGTTCCAGAACAGCTGTTTTAAAGCAGGGCCTCGCAGTATAAAAAATGACATGCCCTAATTTCTAGTAACTCGGTTGTTAGAAATTTTGATACAATTTATACTAACTATACCGATCCGTTTCACCTCTAAAGACATCGAAGATGACTGTCCATGGCAGACTGTTGAATGCGTCTTGTACACCCAAAATCACCAATGTAAATAGGTATCTAGCTTTTTCTAATGTTTCCCTTTTCTGTTCGATTTTTTAGCCATAATGTCAAATAAGCAAATAACTTGGTAGGCCTCTTTTCTTTTAGTATTTGAACCACGTCCGCATTATTTTTAGAATCGTAAAAGTCTCTCCACTATATGGTGATTCAATGATCGGACATCAACCTAAAAAAGCATTCGATAAAACCTGGCTTGTAGTCATTGGAAAAAATAAATGCAGGGACGTCCACATAAATTTAAGAGGCCATTAAGCCCAATCAGTTAAGGCAGTCAGATTCCTGGACACTAGGCCTGATCAAGGGCAATAAGCAAACAGCCAATAGTTGGCCGTACAGACTATAAGCAAGCCAATGTCGAAAATCGGCAATCCCGGAAAAAGAAGGAAAAGTCTACTCACCTAGATGGTGGACCTCTTAGATATCCGTGCGGCTTCCGTCTAAAAAACACTATGAGATTCAAGAAGCATCTTTTAAGGAAGTTACCCTAGATACGTTCCATTGTTCTGCGTAAGATACAGTGCCATAAGATATTACGAGCAACAGCCATGAAACTCTTAGAAAGCTGTAGGCAAGCCTCACAAAATCTTTTGCCAGGTGTAGGACGCTAATGGAGCGGAAGAAAACGAACTTCGGAGGGGTGACGTACTACCACTCGCAGATCCCCACCGGTCACGGTCGTTTTGAATGCTACCTTCACGGCAGCGGAGTATGCGCCACTGTAACTCACACGGGCACATTGTTTATTTTCGAGGTGAAGGAAACAGAGGTTAAAAGGAAACTAGCCCGCCTATTAAGGACATACAATATTTATTATTATAAACGGTTTATTATTATAAAATGCTGGTTAAAGATACCAGACACTATTAAGTACCTAAAAAAGAAGCACGATGCTTGCATTTCTCTACTGCTGTGGACACCTTCCACATGGCCTGACGGAGTAGAGGCTGGTTCAAATAGGTATTTCTCTTTTAGTTCCGTAAGAATTGCACATCACGGTTAAAGGACATAGAGCTTTTCATCCTCTCGTGGTATTATTTCTGCTAGACTTTTCGGCGTTCCCACAGCATCTCCATGCTTTGGCATGGACTGCATAGTCATGGTTTTGGCACTCAGCAAATGGCAGGCCTTTCAATCTCGTGAAAAGCCGGTAATTGACTGCTTACAATTTTTTAGCCAGTTCAGCCAGGCCTCCCGCACGAGAGTACTTGAAAACCCATTGCGGTCAATGTTTAGCAAATAAGCCTGATTCCATGTTTCTGGTGTTGAATGAAAAGCCAGTATCTTGGCGGCTATGCTTAAATGTGGTACTAATTACCTCAGCTTCTTCGCTGCAGGTTGATTGCTCTTGACCGCTAATTGGTGCGGTCGTGTGCTCTTCCTGCCGAGCCTTCTAGGCATGTTAGACACCACTGAAGTGCCTTCATGCCGTGCACTTTAAGATATCGAACATATCCTGTATTTATAGGGGGTCATGAGAGAAAATCCCGTTCCTCCAGAGAATCTGTTTATCAATCCTGCGAGAGTACTTAAGCACCTTTCCCTCAAATTAGAAAAGTGAACGGCAATGTTGTGGTACTAGAACCACCATAGATACATTTTATACAACGGAATGGCGTGGCTCATGTGAGCCCAAACGCAACATCAGCAGAACAAATTAAAAACACAAACCAGCTGTGCAGGTATTCTATTGAATTTAAAGACGGCAATAGCAATAGATGATATACAGTAAACGTTCACGAAGCAAGATTCATAAACCACTGCATTCCCCATAGCGATCACGGTACCCGACAGAATAGCGACTGGACAGTGTGATGCAACGAGTAGATGTAAAAAAGTAATACATGTCGTCTGTGAGATTAGCAATAAGGCTGATTCGACAATTGAGTCGCCAGGCAAATAGCGTTATAAGGTATACTCAAAGGTAACGTGAGTCTGGGCAGCAGAACTGAACTAGGAAGTGCTTGAGTATGTCTACTCTGGACAATGAATCGATGGGTCTCGAAAAGTTCCTACTTCATCCAGTGGCGATGCTGGAAGGATAACTCGCAAACTTACAAGCGAAACAAAGGTAAAAGGTACCCGTGACAGCGGCTGACCATAGAATGTGAGTCATCTCTGAAAGACCTTTGGACAGTTACCGGCGATAGCGACAGCATCGTGTATCCCTTCGGCCCTGCGCTGGCAGAGACTCTTGCTTAGAAAACGCACGTGACTGTTTATGTGGCGCCAAAAATACGTATCCACAGCGTCTTGTGTGAGGCAGAGGAATATATCAAGAGCACCAATGAACTAGTTATCGTATTTTCATAGGCTGATCTTCATGAATGCATGATAACCGTGCATTTGAAAAGGACAGATATATATACAAGGCGGAGAATTTTTCGGAGATGTTAATCACCACGCGACGGGGGTCAGATACACATGAGCTCTCCTTTCCCTTCTTCGACTAGAACTGAAAAGCGGGAAAGGATACTATTGCAAAAAAAACAGGTAGAAAAATGCAAAATGCTCAGATCTTCCGCTTTCCGTATCACAGTGGTTAGTTGTCGAGAGTGGACGGTACACCTACGAAAGAGAAGTGGTCTAGAAGATTGCCATTGCTAGGAAAATAAGACCTTTTTTTAGGCGTCAGAGTGTGGCAGGAGTTAGAAGATGTTTACCCACGGGCCGTAAATGCCAACGGCACAAGAAGTCTCGAACGGCGAACCCAGCCAGCTCAATCGCGCTCCCACAGCTGAGAGTTTCAGCAGGCTTAAACATACGAGCCACCGCCAAACAAAGCTAATGTTAAAGAACTACCGAGGAGAAAAGTAGCACCACGCAATCAATATACGTACTGATGAAGAAACTCGTCAGTGGGCCGGAAGCGATGTACGTTCATACTAGATCTTTGGTTATTGCCGACAACTTCAACACCCGTCTTGACCAGCTGAATTCGAATCGCACTACGACTTTTCAGTACACGCTTATGCACTATCGTACTTTTATAGTCAACCTCGCCTCGACACGGATTTTTCTAGGGCATACAGCATATTCGAGTATCGACATATTTGCGACAAACGTAATCACTTCAGGATTAGAAGCATTTACCGTCAGAAAACTCAAGCGTTCGTATTCACATATCCATGGCGATAAACCTTACTGTCTAAGTTGAACCCGCTTGAACTGTTAAACTCCGAGATTAGTAGCAATGCCCAGATGTATACAAGCTCTGATATTCACTCATGAAGCTTGTCTTGGACCCGATTGAAATACTTTAGTCTACAATACATCCGCTCCGTCTGCCCCGGCAGCATAAACCGTAATTGCTATATCTGCAGCCTTGATCGAAGGGCGCAGGTAACCTTCAGGCTTGTGGCCGAGTTACAGCCTGAGTTCCACCATTTAACCTACGTTTTTAAAACGATCTATTGAAAAACCGTATCCGTCACAGTGGAGATCTGTTTGAGCGTCAATACAGAACGTCAACTGTACCACGGCAGCTTGCCAGCCTTTCCTGTTAATTGCGCGGCATTCATAAATAATTTCTCTTTCATAAATAATAAGTTATAATGTGCAACCTCTTTTTTGCCGCAGCGTAGGAAGAAAGGAAAAAAAGTTTAATAAGACTTTACTATGCAGAAACCCATATAAGGTATCGGGGACTTTATGAATAAAGAAGCCGCCGGTCCAGATAGCCTGCAATGAGCATCTTAAATACGCTATCGTTCTGGCACCGTACCGTATGGCACTGATGAATGTTTATATACTAATACACGCCTAGTCTAAATGAGAAATGCTAAAGGAACGCCAACCTAATCGTGCTGCCATTATAGCGGGCAATAAAGAAAAAAAAAGCGATTATTATAATTTGTCGTCTAGCTTAGTAACTAGGAGATTAAATAGCTGCTTAGTTAGAATGTCATACAAACATAACAAAAGTTTCGGAAAGGACACTTTACAAGAACGGAGTGCAGGAACCTAATGGCGTACATCAAACGAGCACTGGTCATACCTTATAATCCTCTGTAAGTGGCGTTTGTCGATTTCAAGACAGCTTTTACCTAGACACCCGGTGACAAAGGTATACCCAAGCTGGCTGAGGAAAGTATCCATGTGAGCATGCTTAACGTTGTTCCTCCGATTCTACAACAGAACAAAATAACTATCGACAATAAAGTGGTCGCCCTTCACACATATAATTCGTCTGATTCAGTGGGACGACCTAAGCCACTCTTATTTTCCATCTTACTGAAAAACCTGTTTAATCAGATGAAGAAGTCGAAGAAACCGGTCAAAGTAACCTGCACGCAGGCGATTTAGTAATATACGAGTAGAACAGTTTTAAATTGCACCAAGCAGCAATAAAGGACAGATCACAAATCTTGTCAAGACGGAGGCAATGAGGGCACTTTTACCTGATTAGGATGTCTTCTGTCTATCTTAACCGATTTCCACAGTTGGAGTTGTCTTTCACTGCAGACGTTAGAAGCTTTACCGCGCACATCAACGAACGCTGCAGGAAGACAAGGAAGGCAGTGTCGGCTGCATAAGCGATAAAATTGCTTCATCGTTTATCCCACACAAACGCTTTCAGCTTGTTTGACGTGAAGATAGTTCCGATCGAAATCTATAGAATACGCATCATTTGGCAAAATCTTGCAGAAGAAAACATCGAACAGTTAGATCGTGTCCAAGCTTCCTTCCCTTGGGAAGCATTGGAATTATACATTACGACACAAATCGGCTTGCGTGTCTCCTAGCCGAGTCGCTATTGCTGTCGGAGGACCTATGCCGCCGCTTTGAACTTGCAGGCACGGAGCTTTTTAAGAAAAATCTTAGGGACTTGGAGCAAAAAGTGACGGAGACTGATGGGGGTTTCTTCGTTTTGGCTTCGATGAGAAACAACGAGTAAAAACGGATAACCCTGCTAAACACAAATGACGCCACACACTTTATCGTACATGGGTATTACTCTATAAACTCTATAAGCACTCGCGTTTCTACACCTGACGATACATGTACGTGTTCTAGTTGCGGCAAAACTGTGATAGTTATCATAGTGGTCTCTGCCCTCTGGTACTACCTTTGAAATATCTGTAGTTTTATGAAATCAACAAGAGTCGTATAACTTAATTGATGCAAAGTGTTCTTTACATTCATTTTGATTTTAGATACTGTGTTATTGATTTCTGAAATATTTTCCCAGTACCACAAGAGGTGAATAAATTAATTTTAAGATTATAATATCATTTCTTTGCTACTTCTTGATTCTCAACTGTCGCACAGTTTTCGTAGCGTCACACAGTATTATGTAAATCACTACGGTTTCCGACTTCTATCCTGTTACGGATACCTGGTACTCGTACGTGAGGTATACCGGCTTGTGGTGGCTACATTGAACCAGGCATTATACTCTACGTTGCCTAAGGCCTTATGTATTGCACAAACTAAAGAGTATTATATAGCTAACGGAGAAGATCATTATAGTGGGTCATTGCCTGAAGCGGCGAAATGAATTCCCGCTTCCTAAGAATTTTTTGCTGGTAAGGCATTACGAGGTATGATCTCATCTGAACCGGAACACATATGTAGGTTTTATTTTTAGGACTCTTTTAAGTGTTCGAACATTATATTTTTACCCATATGACTGCTTTATTATTTTTCGCTGTACCTGAAACAGTAGTGCGCTTTTGAATGCACCTATTACTTACTTATTTGGTAATTTTCTATGCATAAATGACACTACACCCATGCTTATAATTTACGAATTTTGGGATGCGTTTGCATGACTCTGCAATGTGATTTGCGCCTCTATATAATTTCTGCAAACCTTCTCATTCTTCACCAGTAATTTTTTCATTCTCTAGTGATTTACCAAAATTTGTATTAAACTGGTTGGCCTTCACGACCAGTGTGTGCTTTTCAAATCTAAATAAACTGTTGGTAAAGGAGAGCTAATAAAGGCAAGGCTACTTCCGGCATTAATTATATTGGGGCATTTGCCTAAGAAACGTTGTTACTCCATATGAGCCCGACTCTAGTAATATTTTTTCCACTGTTAACTGTGTGCCTATATGATTAATTTGTGTGCGGACAAAGACTTGATTATGGCTCGCACCTTTCTCCTGCATTTCTGATGATATAATTTATGTCTAACAATTCTCCCTTTTAAGCTAATACGCCATAGGAAAAATGTTGATACCCTCATGTTTAAACTTCTTCTTGTTGGCATTAGCGGGCTTACTGTCTGTAAATAACGGGCCCTATCTCTGAGGGCTCTTTAGCCCCACTAAATATGCTTGCCAAGACAGGCACCGCCTCGCTAACCGTCCTTGATAGCTTACAAAACGCTTTCTGGAACGTCATAAATCTATTGACCCACGGTTCTAACAGAGTAGAACAAGGCAAAAAAAGAAAGAGGGAGTCCCAATGAAGGCCCAAGTGTGAATGATACAAAGGGTACGAACTTGTAGACGAAACTAGACGAGCACGACTAGATATTTCAGGACGTTAGTGGTATGATAATAAAGTAAGAGATGCCTCCTAGGAGACAAGAAATACTTTTAATGTTAGCTGAAAGGACTTGTCTGCGCAATGTGTGTAACTACCGGATCAAGCATGCGTGTTTTATGGCCCCTATAACAGTGTCCTAAGAATCTCAAGAGTCTGTGAGGAAAATGTGAGGCTGTCCTGGCCGAAAGTCGACTAAGAAACGCAGCTTTTATGGGCATTTTAATCATCCGCTGTTGTTAGCTGTTTGGCAGCCTCACAGCAAGCTTCAGGGCGGCAGCCTTTGATTTGTGCATTGATAAGAATTTGATCAGTGTTAGAAAAAGTAAGAAAAAGCTGCCATTGTAGGTTGCGGAATCGATAATACTCATTGGCTTTCCAGTTTGGACATCTCCGTATGCAATGCAATGTTATGCGCAAAACAAGGCATTCTAGCCTTAAGACTTATTTATGGATATCTAACAATGGGAATTGATCCTTCGAAGAAATACGCTAGGTCGCAAGAGATAGCGTCCTAATGATTCTCGATTGAATTAAGATGAATGGAGGAAAGTTGACGTAATTCATGACGCAAATACTAACAAATCATGAAAACTTTCATACTTTCTTCTTCAATGTTCCTTTGCCCCATACCTTCTCTACTATTTGTGTACTGTTATGTATGACTGAAAAGTCCTTTTCTCCATAAATTCATCGTAATCTCATCTTTTTCGTTTGGGCCGTAAATATGCATGCTCTTAATGAAAAAAGGGGTATCTTTGACACTTGCTATACTACCTTTTGCCGAGGTCAACAAGCTGCCGTAGCAGCACGGTATACAGCTAAGGCTTGATAAATGAGAAGATTGCTTTTAGGGATTTGCTAAGCTCAAAGATGGAGTTTTGGATCTAAAAAACGTACTTCACCTAGGTCGGCTATCCGGCATGGGTGGCAAACAACTCGTTAATTGGCGAAGAAGATGAATTGCAAACACTTAACTAACACCAGATATATTAAAATTTCATCAGGGCAAAGTAAGTGTGCATGCTTCTCTGATTATTTTTTTTCTGATGAGTTTTTTATTTTCCTTTGACATCTAGCTCGACACTGGGCAGCACAGAGCGACAATAAGGGCTTTCTATGAATAGTTGTTACAGGTGGTGAGGGGCAGTGTCTTCATATCAATACAAAGCAAGGTAGGGATAACTGGCTTCAAGGGATAAGTCTAAAAAAGGTCTATATCCTATAAGGGTCAAGGTATGTGTTTTGTGGGGCCGAAAAGATCTCAAACATCAGTTGGTGTTCGAGAAAAACGATAGGAATCTGCATTTGATCGAGTTACATCGCTTGACGAGTCTATGCAACAGAAAAGGTCGGGTAGGCGAAGTAAGCTCATTCTTTCAATAAATTATGTGTTTTTCTGATAGCTGGCGAATGAGATTCGTAATTCTATATTTGGCAGTAAAGAAAGCCTCAAAATCTTGTTGGACAAGTTCTTCAATACGAGACTCGAAGGGTTCTAGCAGATAATAAATAAACTGGTTGACGGTGGAGTGAGGGAGAGATCATTGCTAAATGCTGCGCTTTTTGTTAGGTGGAAAAATCATCATTGATCCTCTGCCGACCTAGGTCCCGCTGCGCTAAGCAGTGCATTTCAAATACTGCGATTATCGCCAAAGAATAATATATTAGGCACATCATTGCCTAACGAGAATAACTACCGTATTTTTACTTGAATAGTCCCCGATGGCCTCCTGTATGGTAGTAAAGTATCCCTAATATTTACCGTATTGCCTGCCAATCCATCTATCTAGAATGCTGAATGTATTTTCTGTGTATTGTACTCACGAACGTCTACTCAATCGTTCAACTAAAAGAAACTGTGAATCGGACGCAGCTCCTATTGCTGATTAAATGATCCCTATCATCCACAAAATCAGAAAGTATTCGTTTTTATCCTTGTAAACAAATTCAGATTGAACGGCATGATTGCGTCATATATTTTTTCAGACTAAGCCAGCATTTCTAGCGGTCATATTTACGTATAGTGTTACAGGACCTTTAAACAAATTTGCATGAACTCCTGATACATTTGTAGCTCAAGAGCAGATTTCTCAACCTTGGTTAGCCACTGGTTAAAATTTGAATCCGCCGAAGCGCTCGTCTCGCTAACAGCGTTCACAATTGATATTATTTCTTGGTTTAGTGTGTATACACAAGGCTCATTACCATATGACAAGTAGGCATGCTGGGATACAGAAATGATTATACTATACACACAGTTGGCACATTGTTTCGCGTATATCCTATTTTATTAGTCTTTCGTTTATACATCTGCAAAGACAATTTCAGCTTATTAATATCTAATTGTGACTGTTTGGAAATTGGTGATCGGGTACCAACTTAGTTCAGCTTAGCTTTCTAACGTGGTTTAAGTTAAGTACAACTAAATCACTGTGTTAGTTTGGCCCAAACTAAAACGTGAATGATGTTCTCAGAAGCAGCATACAATCTACGAGTTTAGTGTACATGTCATCCACATTCAGGGAGTCTTAGAAGACTGAAATGAATACACAATAAATTGTGATTCCTTTCTGAAATATAAACTAGTTCGTTATCGAGTAATAGTCCGGGCTAAAGAACAAATGTAAACTAAGTTACTTAATGGTATGGGAGAGAAAATGACAAGAAGAAAATGTTCGAAAAAACAAGGATGTGGTCTGATAGTATGAGACAGGTATTTAGTGCGTGATGTCTTGGAACGAAAGGACCAAGCATGGCAAGGTTTGACGGATTCGTTTGTTCCATGTCGTTGTCATTCCTTTAACTTCTACCTCTAGCGAGGGAAATACTTTATTCCTAAGGGTGCGGATAAATACATTTTCTCCACTAGCCGGAACGGGCATAGCATGTTAAAAGTGACAAACCTTCAAAATTAAAAACGCTTCGAAGTACCAAGAGGCCACCAGCGATTGTCCAAGAAATTTAGACACCGCATTTCCACAAAACAGTTTGCTGGAAGACAACATTATATGCATTTTGAGGTACCGAAATATTGACTATCTAGACTTCAGATTCGTTGATTCGCGAAGCACTTGTTATATTTTTTTAGATGACGCCCAGCGCGTAGAATACCAAAAGACAGTGCATGTATTTTTTACCATCAATAAACTAAAAGGTGGAACGCGTTGACCGCCCGAGACCGATTCCCTCATCCAGCGGCTGCCGTGCGATACCCTTGTCTTTATTCGAAAACAATTTATTTTACTACGCATACTGGCTAATCCTTCGGTATAAGTCAGATTAGTGGTCCAAGGTGTGAATGGCCTGTCGCAACCGCGTAATCCTTGCGTTCCATAATGACAAGGCGCGTTGCTCGCAAATTTGATTTCGTCAACTTTCCAACTCTCTCTCTGTGCACGCTTATTAGCGACGACTAGCGGGAATTCGTCATAATTGAAACGGGACTGGTCTTCCAACATACGATACACACGTCCATCTAGCGGTTGGTTGGTACTAAAATAACGCGATACTGGACTTCCATTAAAGCTATGTGACAAAACAGTTGTTGAGGGCATTGTGTTCTGAGATGCTCATAGCCCTTCTTCGATAACTGTATCACGGATTTGCAAGCCGAATGTGAAGCCCCTTTAACATATCGGGTCCCTTCGGCAAGTAGCCTCGGACTAAACAGGCCAGCTCCGCATTGGAACAACCCTTACTACTGTGAAAAATTTGATAAAAAAGGCTAGACTTGGCCTTCTGTCGTATAGTCGTTAGTAAGACTTTGAAAGTTCCTTGGCCGTTCACGAAAGTGTCCGCCTGGGTCTAAATGACGTTGAATTGTTTAGGTAATCTGAGTTCCAATTAGGTCTTCCCAAATGTAGCAACAAGCGTGCATTAGGTTTGATGTGAAAATTAAAATCAATCGCACAAACACTCTTCAGATGTTGCAGAACACCCGCGGAAACCAGACACTGAGTAAACTTCAAACAGGGGATTCAAAAATTTCAAAGGAAAAATAGCCTGTTGTTGTTGACCCTCATCATAAAAGGCTTGTGACAGCGATTACGGGCGAGAACTTGCAGAAGGCAAAACAACTCATACCTGCTAGCCACCCAGATAATCATAAAAGAGCTGACAGAAGTTATCGAATTTCAACGGCAAAGCATTTAACGCGTCAGAAAGCTCACAGATAAATGTCATTACATCATGTTGAAATAAGTTTGTGGCCAGAAGTAAGCGTACGAGAAGACCAAGAAGCAATCTTCCGGGTATCAGTTCAGAAACGAAGCTTGAAAGGAAAATGTCGCACAATCCAGGTCCAAAACCAAGTTGCTACCCGCCATTTTCTTCTTATTTCATGTTGCCCAGTTCGACGTCATCAAGGAACAGTGTCAAGAAGTTTTAAAAATATTACGCGTAAGCAAGTGCGTTACATCCGGTACTTTAGAGGAGACCACTTAAATGGGGCGATAAAAAGATTGCTATGGATTCGAAACAAACGGATCATCTGCTCTTCAATAAACAAAGGGTTGTATATTTATTTGATATGAATTACCTTGTGGTTGTTGGCCTGAAGTAAAATGATAGATACTTAGAACGGAAAAGCGATTTTCTGTATCTTAAAATGGCTTAACATTAAGAGATATCTATCTCTTTTATTGTTGCTGCAATTAAAGCAGATTCAAGCGCAACTTGAACTTAACCATATTCCAAGTTCAAGCGATCCTCTTCCAACTCTCAGGTCCTTAAAAACAGGTATTCGTTTTGACCTAGTTATTCGCCATTTCAATACACGCTTCTGAAATCTTCATGCAACACGTTTCACTTCTTCGTTCTTAACGATATGACACGTATTTTCACGTTCCCTATGATAGGGGGCGCATACTAACACGTCCGTTTTTTGGACCGGCTCAGGCTAAACCGACAGCAGACAAACGAATGAGACAGCAAAATCTCTTTATAAGGAAACGCAAATATGATGTAAGTGAATATCGCTAGTATATGTTTAAAGTTCTTTGCGTGCGGGTTGGACTATGTGTAAATAAATGTAAAGAGAAAAACTCACTAAACCTCCGGTTTTAGAGCAAACGTGTTAACTTACCTCTCTTGATACGTACGGATGGGTCGACATATTACTAAGGTATTACCTGAGCCCAAACGGATGCTTTGGGCTTGACACTGGAGTGTTTGGTCAGATCAGGATCCTGGATCGTCTTTCTGTCCGTCCTTCTTCTCCATCCTTATTTGTTACCGACGGCCGTATACTATCCCTTTCCTTATGTTTTTATAATAACCTCAACTCATTGACACTTGTCAGTGCATGCGAATTTGTTTTAATTCAGCATTTATCCAAACCTGTATAAACAGAACGACTTGCTCGAATCAGAACTTCCTTCGATGGATGTAGAATGTTTAAATAGGTGTAGATAACATACACAGTAGGTTTCTTAGGTCGAAACAGAGGGAAAGCAAAAAAGAATATTAGCAGCTGCGTCGTTTACGTGACCCTTTTTCGGAAATAAATCTACTAAAGAAGAGGAGTAAGAGCTTGTACTTATTTAATAAGCAACTACGTGCTAATTCTAAATCCTGTATTTTAATGACTGCGAGAATCGGGGTACCTGACATCACCTAAAAGGGTATATGAAAACAGTCCGTGAAATGGAACGGAAATGTATGTTTTTATTAAGATATCTTATGTTTTTAGCACGGGCCATTTTAAAGCATTGTATATGAAAATATGTCATCTTTATTGTATTGTGAATTTCTCGCTGCTAACGTCGTTTAAAGGCAAACACCATTCAACCGTCTTGTACAATGTATAGACTTCGTCATTATCCGCACAGATAACTATTTAAAGTACTGTCCTATTGTGATACAGTACAACCTTGTAACACCGCTGTTCGGTACAAACGCGACGGCTATTTTTTACCGCAAAAATATT
Source organism: Varroa jacobsoni (assembly GCF_002532875.2). Classification (NCBI taxonomy): domain Eukaryota; kingdom Metazoa; phylum Arthropoda; class Arachnida; order Mesostigmata; family Varroidae; genus Varroa; species Varroa jacobsoni. The sequence continues at coordinate 23,123 of NW_019214675.1, forward strand.
GGCGCTTATCAATTAAAGATATTGCTTTTCCAAGATGCACGTACAATAGTTATTTGTTAGGATATAAGGAAGGCGCAAACAGGCAGAAGGTGTTTTCAATCGTTTCGACCGTATGGGTCAGATAGGTGTTGCAGGTGGTAGTGTTGCCATTGGTTTACCCTTTGGTGCAGCTAGGATTTTTCACCATACAAATTATAAAACGTTAATCTTAATATTTCTCCGCATAAAATATTCCAGTTGTGAGTAGATTTGCGAGCCAGCACTCTAATGTTCACACATTTGAGGTTAGGAGATGATTTGGCCCGGACCCAACTGGTTTGATTGAGGTACGTTTGTTCTACGAGGAATAAATGTGCTATCAGAGCTTCAGTGACTAATAGAGAATTTAGAAACAAATAGCACTTAGGCCACTTGACGAAGGGCAGTGTGCTGCAAATAGATGACGCTGACAGAAACCCAGGCTCATGCGCATCGTATAAGACGAGGAATCGGGAAGATGACTGCCACTAGATGTTCGCTTGGGGAAAGTAAGTCTTATGGGAGGAAAGGGTTTTGGTAGATTATAGAGCGTTTCGTGTGAGCTTCTGCTTCCTCAAAAAACTTGTGAAAGGATTAGAAAATGATTGTTCATCTGGAAAAACTGATTCAGGAAACCCCAGGATTTCTTGAGTGAATTTTTTTCAAGCAAAGACATTACACTAACGCAATGTAATGATTTAAAGAAAATCAATCGAAGAAACTATATTAAAACCTATGCAACGAACAACACATAATTAGAAATACGTTCTAATTGAACTCCTTTGCTTTATTCTATAGACTATCCTATATTATCTCCGAAAGGTCTTGTTATTTAATAATAATAATTATTATTTTAGATAAATTTGCCAAAATCATATCCTGTCGCTGTTTTTTCATTTCGAAATGATCTGTTTGCTTGAATGAGGTTTTCGGCGATGCATTTTAAAACATCGAAATCGCCATACTTTTTCAGGATGTGTGTCTATTTAATTTTAGTTTAGGGCAGTAGACATGTTTTACAGAGGAGAACCAGCTACATTCATAAAAATTCGTTTCAAACCAGGTTTAAGCGTACCTAAGGTTTCTTTGTACAGCGTAGAGTTTTTTCTCTCCTTTCTCTTTCCCCATATATATATATATATATATATGGGGAGATATAAATATATATAGACTTGTAGTTTTTTCGAAAGTTAATTTTAATGAGCATAAGTTTATCCGCTATTTGATGCTAAAAAGGCCTGGTCCTTCTAGTACCGGACCAGCAGCTCTCCATTGCTAATGCAAGGGCCCTAAATTTATAAGTGAAAAATTTATATTGATTTAGTTTGCTACGTAGGAAGCTTGTCCCATTTTATTATGCGCTAACGAAAAGCCAGTGATATATTTGTGCTGACTAAATTCAAAGAAATCTGAAAATTGCATGTTTCAACGTCGAAAATTCGCAGTACCGAGCAGACTGCGAAAAATTAGACAATTCCGGAATCAGACACTGCTTTTAGAACGAGATCGGTTACTTCTAAGGTCGTCTAAATATATGCATCTACCGTAGATCTTTCCGCGGATAGCCCTTCGTGGGATACATTGATTTTTTTGTATGCACATATACAAGCTTTACCACTACTAAACTAAACAGCTTTGATGCTTATTTATAAGCAACGGTTAGGTAAAAGTAGATTGGCTAATAAAATTATTTTTTATTTGGTGTGCAAGACGGTTTCAATTTCGGATCTGATCACTTAGTAAGAAATCTATCTCCGATTTTTGTCAATCATCCTTTAATAGACAATCGTAGACCAAATGAGAGAAAGTTGAAAAAAAACCGAACTTCTGAATAAACAATAGTCCAAATGTACGTCAATGGTTAGCTTTTCTTAAAATTGCGTACTTTTTCAACTGTTAAATTTTCGGAGCCCGGACTTCGCCTCTACCGCATTTTTCCTATGCGACGTGTCTGGACATAGTAGATTCACGGTTATTTATTAAAATAGACCCAAAAAGACTGACTAAATCTTGAGATAAAGCCGTGATCAATTTGCTTTAGTTATATTCTAGAAATGCTGGTTGCAAAACCTGTACATATGTACACGAGCTGATCATAGAATCGATTTATTTCATGATACTAAAAGATCTATGGTAGATGCGTATCGAGACAAAGCGCATATAAACATACTTTCTCGGTCAATATTTCGCGAACCAATCTCTTTTTTTCTCTATAGAAAGGGAGCCAATAAATAGCGTTTAGCTTTGAGTATTATACTTGTCCCAGTTGATCTGACGTTTTTACTAATCAAAATCAAAAGCTATATCGAAATAAATTGACTTTAATATTTCAGTAATAGCAATGTATACCAACCAAGGCGTTCGTCTTTTATGGTCCAAAAATGGGTTTTTATCAAAAAACTAATTTGAAATAGGCAAACGTTGTAATGCACACAGCTGTTGCGTCTTTGTAAGGTATGCAAGAGCCATTTTTTCTAGCTATAGTGAAAGAGTTGTAGCTCTATAGTGGATAGATTATTAGATGACTGAAGTCCGACATTGATCAAGAATAGCCGAAAACTTAAATTAGTCAAAGGTGTGATACTATGATTTTTTACTTAAAAGTCTAATTAAAATTTGGAGATCCTAGATCCTTTCTCAATAAAGCTAAAAGCAACAAAAAAATCAGCCTACGCTTAAATACGGCTTGGGGCTTGCCTAGAAATGATGTGTTAACACTTTTTCCGTAAAGCTCACCGTTCATAGTATAGATGTAAAGCAGTTAGCGAATGATCATCCCGTCCACACCGACGAAATGGCTACCGTGGGTCAACTATTGAAATTATAGTGAAGCTCATTTTGTACTTCGTGCGAAACTAATAAGCTGCTTCACATGCTGTGCTGTCTCAGCCTGGTCGTCACTGTCAAGCATTATGCGTCACTATTCATACTGTGTGCTGTAGGTGCAAATCAAGCATTCAGATACTCATACTACGTCTTGTACTAGATATCTTTCATGTTACTTACATAGGATAGGACTGATGCCAAAACGGATCCAACAGACTCTACGTCCAGCTCGCGGAATGGTGGTATCAACGTATTATATTCTGTTTTTATCTCCTAGTGTCCCAAAGGTAACCAGCGAGTTCTAGTAAGTTGCTGAATAGAAAAAAACAGCTCGACTACTGAGCCTTAACCGAGAAAATAGTGTTAGCGATGGCATCGTGTAGCCACCCGAACCAGAGCTGAAAATAGTACTTCCCAAGATCATGCCAACGGTGCTAACAGCAGAGGTGGAGGGATGACACTGGCGATTCAGCCGAACCTGAATAAGCATAGAGTTAACATGAGTAGATGAAGCTTTTCAAATAGAAGAAACTCGTACCGACACTAGAAATGCTGGCGGTGAAGCCGCATTGTTCCCGATCAAGGGCTAAATATGATTTATCTTTTAAATAGAATTCAATAATGCCGAATAATATTCTGGTTTCAAAATTAACTGTCGAAAATGCCGCCTTTTCCACCCTATCATCCTCCATCATCATGCAATGCTAAATTGTTGGTCGGTCCGATTTCAGAAATGGTGGAGAAGATCAGACATAACGCATTTATGATAGTTATAGACTTTTAAGCTTGAGGCTTGAGTGACAATCGACACAGAGGCACTAGATCTGTACCAGCGGTAAGATTAAGCCCCTTCTGCAGTCACGCAACAATGAATCAGTGGGCAAATCATCATCAAATAAACGAGATTAACAGAGTAGGAAGAAGACCCGCCGCCTCCAATCACAGCAAGAACCGGTAATCGGTTAGATCTAAAATGATTCACTGATAGCTCTATGGGGTCAGGACTATGGTCTACGACGGTGAACGGGCGGGCTGCTAGCAGTTGCAGTATCCTTCGCTGTTGTAACGAACTCCCGGACCACAACTGGAGTACGAAACTGATCCGGGATCGTTGGAGGCGTCAAGTATTACCTAGCGGAACTGTGAGCCGGCTGCACCTTCAGAACTTCTCACGTGCGCAACACTGACTCGGATATCTTAGTACCTACAAAAAGCTGGGCATTCAATCCGTTCAGCATCCTAGTTGTTCGATCCTATTCACACGAGGTGGTTGAGGGGTATCACTTTTCTGATCAAGCTGGAGACCACTTTTCTTTCTTTATGGAGGACGACATAATAGCAATAAGATAGCTTCATATCAGCTTAGTTATAGCGCCATCCGTATGGCCTGAAAAGACAGAATCGAGGCTCGCTTTGCTTCTGAAACTGGTCGGCGGCATGGAAGCTGTGACATTTTTCATTTCTTCCTTTATCGTCGGCGATAATTTCAATGCTCGACTTCACCTGCTCGATTTAACCCGTAACAGCTCCCTTCGGCACGCTCTGGCCTATTACGGATGCTGCATGCGCCGATTATAATAAACTTATGCTTCCGGGGCAGATGCATGAGGTTATTTTAGTATCTGAGCGTATAGACATTCGAAATATGCGAATAATATCACGAAGATTCTTTAGTCCTCAGTGTCTTCGATTCGTCTAAGAAGGTTGCTGTTTAACTACACTATCGGCTTGTTGTGCTTCGGAGGGCGTGGAATTCGTTTCGTGTCCTAGCAGAAGTATAAAGCGATACGCCTAAGGACGTATGCCCGAAATGTGCCCGAGATGCATAAATCTTTAACCCGCGATAGTAATGATTTCCGGTAAGCTCCGTAGCACTAATAATATGATGATCCCTGCATCTGTGCATACATGAAAGTTGTTAATCTATCAAAAATAGAGAAATTAGTAAGTTTTTTTTACGAACATTCCAACAGTGAGATTTTGTATAAAATGCATACAATTCGAAAACGACTGGTTGGTGTATCTTACAATGTTTAACTTAGTGACTAATGGATGTTAGAAGCACAGTGCTAGATAACGCAGCATAAAATATCTTAGAGAAGGATTAAAAGCCCGTGACCTTCAGAATTTCAATAGCAAACCAAAGAACAATTGCAAAAGCAGTTCCGGCGCAGGTGCGGAGCTTTGTCTTTGTGACGGCCGGAGTCGTGTGTGGACGCTGAAGCACCGCCCCTATCAGAAATAAACGTATATTAACGATTTAAATTAGTAATATATTGTACGTGTTACATGACGAGGTCTTAGGCTGGTACCCTTGAAGTCTTGTTACTTTTTAGACGGGAGTAGTCATTACAGGTACTGTAAATAATCAATTCAATTGTTTACTTTATCCTTAATTTAAGGTTCAATATCTTGGTAGTTTCCAAGTAATGTTTTAAGATGGAAACTTTGATTATCCATAGTAATATCTTTAAATTATTTTATTTCTGCATTACTATGACGAGCTACGGGGCGTCTTCACCAAAAATAAATTCACGACCGCGCAACTGGTGAGTATGGCCCAAGAGCAATTGTGGCACAAGAATGACAAGGTCAAGCCTGGTTATAGATACCTTACTTTTTTTGGAGGTATTCGACACGGTAAGACATCGTAGATTAATAAATAAATTTATTTCCCTTCACCTAGATAAGCCTTCAGTTTTGTAGATATGTAATTAGTTTGATAGCAGATCGTTTCGTATTAGAGTTGATAATAGTTTTATTAGAAATGGAGCTTGCCCATACAGCCAATTTCGTTTTCCACTTCTACCCTTGATAACAAAGGCGTAATTTCTTTTTTGTTAAAATGCAAATTATATGCCGATGGTCGAAGTTATACGATTTCTGGCTTTTAAGAAAGGACTTGCATCATGACGATAGAAAATGTGTTTCAATGGTGTGAATAAGACGATACGAGCATTTCTGTTTCCACATGTGTTATCGTCTGCTCAGACGATAAACATCGGTACAGCCCAATGTGGGGACATGGTGAAACCCAAAAAAGAATTTGATATCATTATGACATCCTTTTTTTTATCTTAACATCTATGTTACGCAAGAAATTCTGCTGATTTATAATACTATATTTTGTTGTCTTATTATTCAATACCCTTAATTCTATGTTAATATTGTTAAAGGTTTGGTTTTATTAAAATATGATAAAGAAATCACAATTTTATCTCAACTTTTCTAGCTAAGCTTATGACGTGTTTTGCGAGAAGAAATTATAGCAGGTCAAAAACAGTACCAAATATATATATATATATATATGGTATTGAATTGGTCGAAGACTCCTCATATCACATCTATTAAAGGACCATGACGCACGCAGATGATCGCAGTATAGAGCAATAAATTCTTAATAGGAGCGCGCTAATACCACCCCTCTCATTTCTATAATACTATACTAGAAGGATATTATAGGGTATAGTATTATAGTGGTGTATGTTGAAAGCGCAATTGGAACGATCTGTTCGATGAGCGGCAATTTCTTACCGTACCTCTTGACTATCTCACATGCGTACTTATATAGCTATATATTTACTACTCCAAGGTTCACAACAAATATATAATTAATTTCACAATAAAAATGTCACTCGAGAAAACCGTTTTCAATGATCACTGTAGTCAATACCTTATAGGGTGCCAGTTAGTATTCTATTTCAAGGTACGCATTATAAAGTAGTATTATACTATATGATAAAATAAGGGTATTTTTGTGTTGGACAGTTAAATTCTCTCTTTGTTATAGTGATCTACGTATATCCTACTACCTTAAAAGATATGCAATAAACGAAATAACTAACTGCTTAATACTGTCCAGAGATTTTTGGTATATATATATATATATATATATACTAGGTTATTCCGAGATATTTAATTGGCCAACAAATGAGAATAACTTTAAATCTACATAAGGCAGAATGACGGTATTCTTGTATATCTTAACTAGATTCCCGTTTTTATTACACATTGAAGCCACTTCTCTCGTTACGTACTTGTGATTGGGGTTACCAAATTTAGCCGTATTATTATTATTATTATTATTGATAAGTTATTCACCAGTTGTCTTCTTTGAAGACAAAAAATCAGTTGAAACCATACGAAGGCTAGAGTCATTCTGTATATCCAAGGCATAGTTGAAGTGCGGTCACCAAGTAACCACACTGTGCTATCGATCGCAATTCTGTCTTCAGAAACCTAAGATATCTGGAAGCACTAGTCGCTTCATTTTCGAGTCGTATCTTCACCGGACATAAATTGCAACTCTAGACATCGGCTTACGATCAAATCTATTTGCTACTGCGATCCAAAATTATTCAATATCATCCATCATCTTATCTGGTACTTGTTTGGTAGGAGGCACAGGCGAAGTGTGCTTCTTTGATGCCAGTAGTTGGGCAAATTTTCTCAGGAGTTCCACACGTGCTTCTGTCTATACTAGACACAGTTTGTGAGCAACCCAATCTTTAGTTTTTTTTTTTTTTCTTGTAACTCATAAAATTGCGCTTTAAGAAATTCCATCTCGTCAACAAGGAGCGTCTTGCTTTGTTTTGCTCAAAAGATTCAGTGATCACGACAATTTATCTTCTGTTGAATTATTGCAGAGGAGGCGCAGCTGCCTCTTCTGTGGTCTTCAGGTGCCGAATGATCGTTCTTAAAGTGATTGTAGCAGTGAATAATTGTTTCGTTGAAGACCTCCTTGTCCAGTGGTCTCGTGAATCTTCAACAGATTTTCAGCGATAGACGGTATATTGCCTCTAAATCCAATATTCTTTGACGAAACTTAATCAGCTTACAGCCGTAGATAGTTCGACTTGATGCACCTGTTTACTAAAATTCATCTGTAACCATAAAAAAATTTAAGTTTTATTGGGTATTAAGTTTTCAAGCCAAAAAAAATTGTTCCGTATATGTATTAGCATCAATTACGCACGTAAAAGCTGGGGCAATCAACAATAAGCAAATGTAATATTTGATATAAGAGATAATTCTTGGTTAATAATTGCTGGAATCATAATTTGCTAGAACAATATATTTGTGCAGGTATAGTATTGCACCGTCCAATGGTTACCTAATTGTTTAGCCTTGTGTCACCAAACCTTCTGGATCTAAGACGTCTAGTGCTGTACAATGTTATTGTATGGAAAACTTTGTTTTATAGACAAGAAGCCAACAATCAGATACTCAAATGAGCCAAAGCCAGGAACGCTAGATCGATTGGAAGATTTCGAAACTCTCTGGCTTCAATTTTTCATTCAAAAGATTGGTATTGTTTTTTTTTCATCTCTCCTACCATCTTCAACAAATCGATGACAATTTAGCGATATCAGTAATATTTTTCTATCGCATGTTATTGTCGTTAGTTCTTGCTGATAGTATAACGGTTGGCTAGGAAATATTGTTAGATGAAGGGTTCTTTCATGCTGGCCTTGAAGAACATCGGTTGCCTTCTCCCGATCAAAAGAAATGAGATAGACGCATCGCATAGAAGTCATAATCGAATGGTACTTAACAATCACAGTAGTCTCACTCGTCCTGGAACTACCACATAGACACATATAACATAGAGACAGATCTTTCTGATGTAAGCAGTAAAACCTGCATGTATGTATGTGTCACATACGCACTAGCTCAAACATCCTAACTCAGATACTCAAATGACTGGAACGTAAAGGAACACTCACAGGCAGACGTGTGTGAATATACATGTTTGTGTACGGTGTTTTGCCTATTGCAGAGGCGGCAGCAGCAGCAGATGAGTCGCCAATCGAAACGGCGTAGTAGCACCTATTATTTTCGAATGAGTATTTCCGCGTTCCGCCGTAATTGCAAATTGATCGTTTACGAAACAGCTCGTGACAAGCGGATCCAAATGAAGGAAGCAGATGACGGTAGGAGCCATCATCGCGTTGTCGTTGTATCAGTCCGATTGTTTAGGTGACATTTCGATGCAAAACAGTGTGGGAAAGTTTCATCAAAGACGCCACGCGACTCGAGACGCTGTGACGCACAGCAACGTCGCATGTCGGATGCTCCCGTGTTAAATAAGATCGCATCAGCAACGCCAGAGATAACAGGATGGACAACATCAGTCCGCCTAGGTATATTTTAAAACATTAACTGGTCTTAGCAATTTTTCTGATACTGAAATACACAATAAATCCGCAGACCGGATAGCACAGAGACAGAGACATGGCACTGTGTAATTATCTTGATATGGCGCCGCCTTATAGACAAATTCCTGATTAAGACTGAATTTTGCTTTCACTATAAAATTCAGACGTGTTTTCGTTGACGAACTTGTGACACCTACCTTGTTTTACTATGAGCTGGAACATAGTAGCTGCCTGAGTGACTTAATTAACACGTTATATTACAAATCCTTGCTAATAACTTTACTCAGATTTAAGCCCGGTAAAATGGCTTCACCTGTAGACAGTATTTCCCACAAAGTCAACCATTATCCAATACAGTCAGAATGAAAACTACAAAAGTTCAGTTTTCTTTCTGCTTTTGTTTTTTTTTTTGCTTTTTGTTTGTTACCTTTCTGCTTGTGTTCATTGATCGTGTAAATAAATCACAAGTAGCAATTGTGTGCAAGGAATAGTCCCCAGCAGCCCTTTCTATTGAGTAAAACACGACCGACCTGTAGTAAGGACGTACAGCATTTTCTAACAATTTCAGTAAGTCTGCTGTATTTAACTCCATTTAAGTTCAGTTTTTGTTAACCGAAGGAGGGTATTGACCATTAAGCGCTGTCAAGCATGTTTTTACGCGGCCCGAGAACAACATGGTAGCTTGAAATGATTTATATCTACCTCTTTAAAATACCAGAAGACTAAAGCGAGAAATAGGAAAATATTTCCGTATACATATCGGAAACCAGTGTTAATAGCTAACTAGGAAAGGGAGCGTGAAAAAGGTTCTGTAGAATTTTTCAAGTTTACTTTTATGCTAAGCCCTTTTATTAAAACGACCTATAAGTTTGGTCTACATTTCAGCGCCACAATCAAGGTTGCATGAAGAGAGAAAAGCGCTTGTTCATCATATTTGTAGGTTCGTCCTCCGGCTTTCTTTTGGCGCCATGGTCAAGTGATGGTGGTTTTCAGTTAAGTCGCACAAATCCCTAAGGATAGAAACCTCAAAAATACATTTAAGATTGGTTTTAAAGGGCTAAGTTAGTAAAGAGCTAACTCAAACTCGCGGGGAAATCTGAGTTCTGCGGACTCAATACTACTGCGTATTGCACAGTGAAGAAATTCGCTTGTTTTCGAAGTGCTTAATATCGAAAACAAGCTATGTATACGTTGGCTATGAGGACGCTAAGGTTCTCACTGTACTCTATTAAACCAGTCACCATACTACAGAAGATACAGGAGTGTCCAAATTTACCGTTGAAAAACATCTATCAAGCCAATCAAGAAAACATCTAGATTCCTTATGAGGTAAACTGCTAATTAACCGGATATGACACGGCTAAACATTTTCTCAGATTGAGCGACCCTTTTCTTGCAGAAACAGTAAAGGGTAATAGGAAGCGAAAAAACTTACAATAAGGTTACTTAAGGCCAATTATGGTACCCTTTACAAAAGAGCTACATCCTATGCAAAGAAGATCATGAAGTGCATTTGGAAACGGCTAAATGATTAAGACAATATATATAAGAACACTTCCCGACTATAATCGATAAGAAAAAAGTTATGTTTCATCATGGCAACCGCTGCTTCCACACGGTGTACGATTTAGGCTGCAAAAGTGTATTTCTAGGTGAAAAGCTCTTGACAACTATTTTGTCTCGCTTTTTACAGAAATGAAAAGCTCTCAAAGCAGCCTGGGACCTTTGCACAGTATACAGTGAAAACTCCCGTGAGAGAATTGCCCAAAAGGCTTTGTTATATCTAATTGTGGAATCTTAGGCCCGAGAAATGTATCCCACACCGATCAGTTAGCCAAGATCGGTGAGGACCTGGGATGGCAAACAACTCTTTAATCAGAAAGTAAGCCGAGCATTACTAATAGGTATTTTACTATTATTAGGCTTTTTTTTTAAATTTTATTTTATTATAAATAAAAGATCTTGTGTATGTCAGGGTACGTAGAAGGAAATATGACTTTTCATTGACTTTTAACATCTCGCCCCGAGCCGGGCAACGCGCAGTTACAATAACAGGCTTCTATACAATATTGCTACGTATGACGAGAAGTGGCTTTTCCACGTCTATCTAAAACAGGAGAAAAAATAGGTTTGAAGGATATGCGTAAGGTCCGAATTAATCAATATGAATAAATCAATATCCTAAAAAGTTGATGAGTTGCATTCCGTGGGATTTACCAATTCTTGTACACTTGGAAATGCTTGAGAAGAACAAAAGGGTTAACAAGTATTTGTCTATGACCAAGCGAAGCAATCTAAGAGAAAGCACCCAATGGGAAAGGTAAAATTATCCTTCCTTACGATAATACTTGACCGGGTCTGCGGTCTACCAACTTTTCCACTCCTTGGCAAATTAAATTAGTAATCATACATTTTACAGCGAAAAGGCTTTCAAAACCTGGATGAATAAGTCTTCAGCACCAAATCTAAACATTTCTGACGAAGAGGAATAGACAAGTTAGGCAGGACATCGAAGCATGCCGTGGAGAGTGATAGAGAACACACAGAAAATTCATTTGTTAGTAGGACTTTAGTAAAATGGTATGCTCTTTTGAAGGTAAAAAATGGCCATTACTTACTTTGCAGCATAACATATAGCAACACATATAGAATGGAGCAAAAACTTGTTATTTTCGTTTTTATAGTAGTTGAATATTCTGCCGTCTTGACGCACAAAAACTTAAAACTGTCGAAAGACTTATAGATTGGTAAGAAATCTCAAAATGACGCGGTGTGATGTATCGCAGCACGCACTTGTACCCCGTCAAACCTTGGATAATAATGCCATTCAGACGTTTAGCAGATTAGTCTACTGGAAAGTCAAGAAATATGAATAGGAGTTCCATCTTGAAACTGTACCAACAAAGGGAATCCGCTATGTAAACCTTACATTCGCTAAATTATTGGTTACTGGAAGCGTCACTGACCGGTGGTTTAAAAGAAACATTTTAAATTTGATCACGAGCTCTGGCGAATATTCCTGCGAAAATTATACCGTAGTTTTGATAAAAATCAACCCATTTAAAAATGTACGAATATTGACGTTCAGGTTTGATGTATATAAAATGTATTTACGTTGGTAAAGGTTATACGACGAAAAAATTGGACAAATGGACAAGAGTCGACAAAGAAGATGCGTCACAACAATAATTCATCTTTGCATTGAATTGTGCGTCTGATAAAAAATGGATTCTCTACGATTATTGCGTGCGTTTACCCCTGCGAGTGCATGCGACTGAATTGATGGAACATAAAGCTAAATGAGATGTTATCCGTTACAGGCCCATAGATACTGGCTCCAAGGTCAGCTGCGGCTGTGCACTGTGAACGATAATAGGAACTCATCAGACGTCACATTAAGCAGCGAAAATTAGCAACTAGAGCTAAACCATTCCCACTGCACGACAAAATCTTATGTTAAACCGTAAAAATATAGGAGTTATACCGACTAGTCGGAATAGCGGGATCCGACTCCTAAAAATAGTTTAAAAAGAAGGCGGGAAAATAGTTTTGATGATGTTTGCACAAAATCTGGTAACGAGAGCCTCAATCGAGCCATGCCTTTAGCGTATATGTCTAGACGTCTGCCGCAAGCTGTGCGACGCGCTATCCTACCCCCCAACTGGTGCTGAACATTGTTGTTAGCTTGTCTTGATTTATCTTCAGGACTTAATTCGCCTGAATGCCACCAAGTGCTACAATTGACAGAGGCGTAGCTAGTTTATTGTGCTTTATTTGTCATGAGACAACCTCCATTTACCTATAATATTTACCTATAAGCTGTAATATTACAATATAAATAACGTGCATTCTTAGAATATCTATATTACGATGTAAACTGATAGAGCTTTAGATCCAGAATCGCATCAAGGATCACATCAGGCAGTTTCGCTGGTCTTGAACGCAGCAGTGTCTCCAAGGATGGATTCAAACGCAGCATAACCAGGAGGCAAATGCGTTAAGTCTCTCCTCGCTAAACGATTAACCTGCTAGGATATAAAACTCTCAACTAAGGCTTTCGTTTGTAGATAATATCAAATAATAACACAATCTTTAACATGAAAATCTGTCCGATGTATTATTAAACGCCGTAATAAGCTTCAATTCACAGGATCTCACGTGGCGTTTCGGTGATGTGCCTAATATCACGTAACGAACTCTAAATTAGATACTAATAAGGCGTTATAGCTAAAAATATGATACAAATATGGATTTTGCCTATTTAACTTTATTTCAGGACAGGGGAATTTTGCAAAATGTTGCCAGGAGGTAGCTCGCAGAGGTATATACAATAAAAAAATACGATCCGCGGATTACGACGTGCATAGCTCTTGCACACTTGATTTATAAATCAATTGTCAATGTGGAATATGACAATGTTTGGTAAGAGATTTAATGCTACGACTTCTGGGTTTTTGCAGCTCAATTCTGAGTTCTAGCTTGTAGCCTTATTGGCAATTAATATGTTGTATAGGTAGCTGTTACCATTTAACTCACATGCAAAAGGCAACCGCAGTAGGTTGCTGATTAAAAGGCGGATTTACTATGGCAATGACAGCCTGACCTATGATTTATTTCTTTTCAGTTTCACTTGACCTTATCTTCTTAGTTAGGTTAGCTGTTCGCCTAACCCACCAGTACTTCCCGACCTCGGATGTTGGAAGTCAGAAGACTTCCAACAATAAATTGCTTCTCAGGTAACAAAATACTAAAGCATGGCTACCGACGACGCGCGCTAATCAGCACTTCCTGCTCGTGAATTCTGATTAGCCACCCGCAGTTTAGACTAGCGTGCTTGACACGCCTTAGCGGCAGCCTAACATTGGGTGACAAGTATGCACTTTAGCGTCTCCTACAGTCCCTTAAAGAAATGTCCGATACTACCGTTAAGCATTGTTTCAGACGCTTGGCAGCAGAAGGGAAAATGTTTCAGCCGACAGTATTGCGGGCCGACGGCAAACATCGTAGATTCCCACCGTATCCATTTCGTCAAACGCGCTGTATCCCAACAGCTGTGAACCCAGTATAATTAAACCAGTTCTGAGCCTAGTTCACCTGAAGCATCCCTAACCTTAGTAGCCAAAGGCATTATCATTGCGGTTTTTCCAGCGAATTTTTTAACTGTTCAAGTCGAAAGAAAATGCCATCATCTTCAAGTTTACCAAGCCTCGCGCCTTTAAAATTGACACCCTACAAAAGGCGGAAGTTCTCTGCGCAACGATATTTTTAGAGGCCAGATTTCGTGGGTCGGTAACAGCAACGACAAAATTCAACAACTTCAGAGAAAACGAGATGACTTTAGTAGCAAATCTGAGTTTCCGGTCTATAAAAGCAAAGTTTTTCCTTTATTTGGTACTTTTTAGCATCGTACACACTCTCTCGATGGATAGCGAGCGCATCGAAAACAGGAGCAACTCGTTTGCTTTATTGCGGCCATTATCTCACAATACCACATACTTCTCAACATTTTTACAAATATGGGTTTGACATTACAGAGTTTCCTGGTCAGTCTAAGCTTGTCCACAAATACTGATTAAAATCGTTAGTGAAATTACGCTAGACGGATACACGTAACATATGGGTTTCATTTTATAAATGGCTTTTATAAAATGTACATAGCTCGGATGGCCATGCTTGCTCTATGTCTGAATCAGCACATCGTCGAGACATTGGTGCTGAAGATGCTAATGAACGGATTCTGTCGCGAAGAACGTAACTGGCTTTCAGCTGTTTAGTGATCATCGTTTTAGTTGATAACGCGTTGCATTATTTTTGACAAATTGTCTTCAAGGGCTGCTCTTTCTTCGAAGGAAGGTGGAAAAATATGACGCATAGCCCAAGCTGTAGGAATTCTACAATTGTGATCGATTTTATCATTCAGTGTTTTCGTTATGGAAAAGACGGCATATGGCTAGATGCTTGAAATTCCAATTCATTACCTATAATCTCTTTGGTTATCACAAAGAAAGATTCAGTAAATCCTATGCGGCTTACCATGTATAGCTGTGAGCTTTTACGTGATTTGAATATTATACATGCTAAAAGACCACTACCTTTCTGGTACTCAAGCAAGATAGTCCGATCCAGAACGGTTATTCCGTTAGATTTCTAAATCCCATCATATAGTAGCGCTTTCTAGAGGAAGAAGTTTAGAAGTCATGTGGGCTTGATCGGCTGCTCGTGGAAAAGCCGGCATGGATGCGTTTACTGTATGTATGCGTTCTTCTTAAAAAGCTCTACAAAGTTCAAGCCATTTGGCCAACCCATGTAACTGTCAATGTCTTAGTATGTTCTTAAATTAATCGAGAAGTGACTTCCCAGTCACAATTAGATCGAACTTACGACCTGTAAGGAAACAAGAAGTTCGTTGATAGAATTAATTTCTAACTCTTCGTAGGAATAGTAGAATATCTACTAAATAATATTTAAATGTCAGGTAAATAATACGTAGTGTATGTAGCACCTATTCAGCTCTGAAGATATCAACATCTGTTACTAACGCTTGTTAAGGTCCAGCGACGGGCGCTACCAAAGGAGGTGCAGAAAGATCCGATGCGGCCAAAGTACATCGTGTTCAACAGCTAAACTATCAGAAGAGGAAATGACTTCATTAAACGTAATGATACCAGTCCATGGATGTACTACAACCGATAATTTTCACCATCAGATAAAAGGTGTTTGTGCTTTAGGTTAACGGATACTTGAGAAAGCATGCAGAGCAGATCAGCTACGTAGTGTTCTCTTGGATCCGACAGTATCGCCTTCCGCTACTTCACGTATTACTCGAACGGTGGGCATGAAGTCATCAATAGTATTCTCATGAGTGGACCTCAATCTTGGGTAAATGGTCTCCCAGTAGCAGGCGTTCGAACCCTAGCATAGCCAACTGTTGGCCTCTCTATATGGAGTAGGCTTTCCGTTATCATTCACGGATTATACGCGTCCCAAAAACGAGAGTCAAAAGAAAATTTACTTTTAATATGGCCATTTTAGTAAGAGTAGATTTTATTAAATGATCACTCGTAAGGTTAATCTTTAGGCTTACAAATGGTTTTTATTGAACAACGCTTACAAATGCTTCATTGAGGGAATGAAGTACCGTTGTTGGAGGTACTCTTCACGTAGGGACAATGCACATAGATTTTGCTATTTTTACTCGTGGAAGTGTATATTTATTGTACATTTTTTTGTACATACTAAAAAAAAACAAGCACGTAAACAGAAGCGCACTTGGTTTTAAGAATTTTAGGTCGGGTTTAGGTTTTATTTTGTTATCAGAGAGTCATTTAAAGACCTCACTTTATTACTTTCTGTGCTAAGCGCAATATAAGCTATGAGAAATAGCGAGAAAGCTGATTGCTCCGCGAGAGTGAAATTGGTATGAGATGCTGAGTGCCCTGCTAGCGGTCGTAATTCCTGCTCGATAGTATATGCTTGTATACTATTTTAGATCCTATGCAAACTGTGTAATAGAAATGAAGGCTTGTATTTAAAAAAAAATATCACGAATATGTATGTGGATGGTAATCTGCAAATGACTTTAGTGAAAAAAAGGCAGGTATTCTGTACATTGCAGTGCTGACAAAGAGATTCACACATACACGCGTAGTATACATCATGTATCTGGTAGCAACAAAAATCCACTGTGATATTGCTACTGGTGGAATTATCACTTCGATCTGGGAAATCTAAAGGAACGCTTCTGTTACTAAGCGCGATTTGCGCGGCTGCTTTATCGAGACATTCTAACAGTTCTAGGTTCTAAGGTTACCTAATCACCGAATAGTACTTCAGCATCAGGGGTATACTAAAAATAGTTGTGCACATATATAAGTGCCTCTAAATTGGGTTATGTCAGTAGAAACTACATTAGCTCTATACCGGCAAGATGCCACACATACGCCAAATGATTGTCGCTAATCAGCCTACGGGCAACGAACAACACCAAACACGTACAAGATCTGTTTATTTTTATTTGTAAACGCCTGCACTTACAGACGTACCTATAGCGTTACGTATTCGACATGAATCGCGCATTACCCAACAATATTTTGATTCTTTTTCTGATATAGGTTAAGGCAGATTTAGACCTAGTCGGCCTGCATCTGGCGCAGTCGTTGTAACATCCAAATGCACTTGGTCCTGCATTTAGTAGCTGCATGTAGCTATGGTTGCTCCCCTCTTGGCTTTCCGTTACACTTTGTCACTAGACACCTTGAATTGAAACTGATCATAACTTTTAAACTTTCAAGTAATGACACTGTATTCCATGGTAAAAAATAAAAAAAATCATGTTTAGAAGAAAATAAACAACTTAAGGTGTTTCACATATTTAACCGTTATAGGCACAACTTACCAATGAGGGTACATCAAAGTCGACGCGTTTCTGTCAGAAAAACAGTTGTCCTTAAATAAGAAGTCTTCGTCTTCACGATAATTGTTTTAGTCAGGCTAAGTCCATACACTAAAAACCGTGCGAATCATGGAAATATTTTTCGAGATACTTGTTATATAAATCCAAGTAGATTGGCTCAGCTTTGTCATCGGCCGGAAGGAGCGGAAGCTTTTTTAGCCGCTCTGTGCTTATATAGCCGGAGGTATAAAATCATATTTCGACTTAATTATTTATTTAATGTTATTCAATTTCATTAATAAAAAGTTCCACCTCGCTTATCCAGTGGGATGCGTTTTTCCCCAGTTTCCCTTCTTCTTTATCGCCCAGTGGTTCAACATACGTTTCACAGTTTAAGCTTCATCATAATCACTTCGTACGCGTGATGGGCAAAACGCCATTTTTTTTGAAGCCAACTAGAGGATGGCACAACTACCGACCCTTGACGCCGTCGAGTGTATCTCACCTACTGCTGTAGACGATCACAACTAGGCCTCCTGTAGCCCTCAAACGCATCCTGCTACCGTGGTAGTATGATTTGATAGGTATATAGTGATCTCGGCTGTTCGCATTGCTCAATAGGGTCCATTTTCATTTCAGTTGTTGTCGGTGTAGAAAGTATACATCGCCAGTAAGCATACGCGGTAGCCGCGTACATACGCACGTACCCTAGATCGTGTCCCTTTTGTTCGGAAGGTAGCGTGCCTGCCATTAGACGACGAACAGTTCTTTGCATTTCGATAACTTTGATAGCCTCAACTGCATGCGGAATTATGGGTCATTATTCCTTTGGGCAGGAACAGTGGATGGTGCCTTGCTTAAGTCGACATCGTTGTTTAAGTTCGTACTGATCAAGCTGGTGGGTTATCCAGCGATTGGGGTTGCTCTCCCCTCGTTGCACCGAATGTATCCGCAACATGCGAACCCAGCAGAGTTCGTTTGGGATGTTACTATCAAGTGCAAAACTTCGTCGGCATATAATTTTGAATCACTCGGACTACCTCAATATACAAGCAATCATTGATCGCCACGATCAAAAAAAGTCAGCAAAGGGCGGTGATCTTGCTGCTTTTGTGCTTCCCCGAAACATAATGAATTTATCCAATCGTCTAACAGAATTATAGCCAACTTGTTTAGCAGAGATTGCTTTGCAAAATTATTCCAATACTGGCTCAACGGTCCTCCTCCTCTTCCAGGAGAATGCGTGCACGCGGCTTTACTTTAAAGCTTTTCCACGTCTCCCCTCCACCAAGAGTTCCAAATGCCTATGAGTTCGTGTCACCATCTGGGTTGTTAGCCATTTCCTTTCTTCCGTGACTTGCTCGTACTCTTTAGCCCATCGCCACGGTATTTTCTGGACAAACTCTACCGACGGCAGCTCCCAATGCCTTCAATTATATTACCAGCCATCCCACCAGTGCCACCTAAAGAAAGCGGATTGATTGAGTTTTGGCGTTTGCCAGTGAAAATGCCGGTATATAGTCGTAAGCGTGTATTTATTCGTATAAATTAATTATATTTGGTTGTTAAAAGCAAATACAGTGGGCTTTAAAATTGAATAATTTTTAAATACTATCGTTTTTTGGTAGCTTGTGAATAAAAACTGCTTGAGCTTATTCCGTAGTTCAGAAGCATCACACCTTTTAGTCTTGAAAAGCAAAGCTTAGTAATCAAATTTCTATTCTTCAAGGGCCACAGCACTGCAGAAATTTATCAAAGATTGGTAATGTTTAGCAAGAAGGCGTTAAACGTGAGTGGAATGGAGATTGGAGCATTGAAAACTGGCGAGGAAATGTCCAGGTGCCAGCACCTAACAAAGGACGATTTATCCCATACTTTACTAGCCTCTTGGTGGCTAAATCAGAAATGCGCTAAGAAGGAAGATGCAAGCAAAAAGTATTAAAGAAACAGAGCCCCACAAGTGGCCCCGGAGAGGGCATACAATCTTTGGACTTCAATTGCAGTATCGCGCGGCTAGAAAATTGGTTTAGCGACAACAACAGACCTATTGAGGGAGTAAAAACGCTTTGAGCAGAGAAGAACACTCAGCTTTAATGCACTTAATACCGGTACAGATGGGACGTGGCGCGACAGAAAAGACAAAGAACTTGGAGGGGCATCCTAAATTAATTAAGCCAGTTGATCCTCTTTCATCGGCTCATCGTACTGTTTATGAAGATCTAGTTTCCTAAACGGGCCTTAGGTGTGAGTTAAAAAAAAAGTTAGTGGATTATAAATGTGAAATGGAGTAACCAAAAACATTACACGGCTTCAATACACAATATTTCCAATCCCACTGAAATTTTTTTTTCTTCTTATAACACCTATATATAACTTACCATAAAGGTCAAAATATATTTTTACAAGTTCAATGCAGTAATACCAAGACCAAATATGGACTATATCTTCCGAGCTTGATACTCAGATTAGCCATACAGCACATTTAACGGGTGGTATTTATGGAAAATATATTTCGACACTCTGCTGCACTTTTACGCTAAGTTGTATATTGGCTTAGCAATGTCTAAATTCTCATAATCGGTGGTCAAGGGAGTAGCTGGCGGGATTTTTTGTTGTTTTGCTCAAGGTGACATTTAATGTCTCTTACAAAATGAATCTTTTAATGAGATAATATACGTTTACTCACCTTATAAATATAATTATATTCTATACGCACTAAAATGATGTACATAATGGTTGCATTATCGCATAAGTTATGTGGACGTAGCACACTACGGTTTGTGTGGCCTGCCGTTTTCCCAGCCAATCAACGCCAGAGAAGAGATATACGCTTAGGATTCAATTGAGCCCAGTGAACTATGCTATCAAACAAAAATCGAAGGAAATCAATCTACTCGTACTTAGGCAAAAGCAGGATTATCTTCTACCAGACGACAAAAGTACGTGGATATTGTTGCTAACCTAAAAGTGCTCTTTGTCCTTGAATTTTAGCAACTTAAGCTTATTTGTTGAGCTCGGACCTTACCAGAGGAATGTAAAAAGCCCACTTCTCAATATAGTAAAGATTTGGTGAGATATAACGGCGCAATGCGGTGATTTAAAGATAGCATTGTATTGCAAATGACGGCTGCGTCGGGGTGTGAACTATTTACTTGCCAGATAATTAAATATCTGGTAAAAAAAAGGTTTTGAAAATTACAGGGTAGTTTCCACAGCGGACATAGTTTGCAAATTATTTTAGGACTTCTTAGCATGTTTTAGAATTATCAACTCTGTGTACAACGATTTTGCAATACCTGCATTAGGCAGCTCATATAAAATAGTCACCAGCTTTAACAATGCTTCAACAGATTTAAAAATAGATTTGTAAACATTTTTATCAACGTATGAAGCATGGGAAGAGCTACAGTCGTCGTATAAGTTCTTACACCTAGGGATAATAATAATAATCAAGTATGAAAAAACCGATTTTTCGACCGAGATTTATGAAAATTAGCTAAGGAGCTAGGCCGAAGTTACCTATAGAAATCACGAAAAGTTTTGTACCTACGATAAATGTAACACAAAAAATCTGCGCATGAAATGCGAGTCTGTCGACAACTGAATCTAAATTACCAATTTTGTCGTCGGTAAGTTTTACAGTTTTGATGATGAGTTAAAAAAAAAATTCCATTGCGATATATATATATATATATATATATATATATATATATCGCAATGGAATCGAGAGATCTCCAAATACGACATAAATATCCTGGAACTATATGCCGAGCTTGAGTAAAATACATTCGTGTACATTGAAAAAAAAAACGAAATAGGCAAACTTGAGCAAATCACAAACGAGTGTGCAAACTTAATTATAAAATAATGTAAACAATGATGGCTCCGATAGAGTATAAGCATTCAACAGTTATATAAACATCTAATGACAAATTTGACTATCTTCTCTCGGTAATCAAATTTTAGGTGTATTACAAACTTCAGATACAATCCAAATATGTATTTGAAAATCTAGATTCTTTTAATGAGCTTCACAAGACCTGAAGACGGTGCTATCTCGCTAGGTACCAGCAAATAAACTTAATTAAAAGCGCAATTCGGCTTCTTGATTGCGTTTTGTAGCTCTCACTATCCGCTAGTCGATACAACGAAGAAAAGCCCGTAGTCGTTTTTTCCTATACAATAATAATAAAAAACAAAACACCTAGAAATACGGTTATTGCAGTTACGTAGAGATACTAACTGTAACAACGATAACTAGGAGCTGATGATAACATTGTAGAATCGAGCAAAACTAGTGCTTGTTACTGTAAAATAATACGTAAATAAACTTACAAATAATTTCATAAACACTGCGTTGATATCTAAACGAAAATGAGCATCGACCGATGCCCTTCGTTGAATTTTTAATCAAGGATTTAATTACTAAGGATGTGGGTGTCCGTTTCGATAATAATTATATCCAGACTATCTCAAAAGTGAATGAAGGGCTTCAGGCACCTTTTTAGTTCTTTTTTCTTCATCTGTCGAATGGGCCAGCGTTGATTATAACGGGTCAAGTTTTATTTCTTTTTTTCATCACTTAGTAAAGCAGACTAGATGATTATCATCAACTATGAGGTGAGAATGAAGTTCCACGTGCGCATCAGTATTTTTTAGCGAACTGATCAACAAATCGACTGAAGTTCACATGACAACTAAGTTGAAAAGCATGTAATGCATGCAGTGCATTTCAGTCCGCTTTGCCAAGAACTTCTTGGTAAGCCCTGACTTTATTTTCCTTGGTAACTCAGCATGTTTCTCGCTAGGGTCATACTCAGCACCACAACCAGGCCCACTTCCGTAGTAGCACGCAGGTTTTGCCAAGCATCTTGCCAAGCTACAACCTTATTTACTCGCATCTGCAAGTACGACAAATCAATCCGTAATAACGCCTCTACGTCGTGGTTAACGCTGAACATCTAGAACGATGCTCTTCGCAAAAAGGTCAAAAGAAAGAAGCCGGCTGGCATATAAAAGCGCAGGATTTGCACGCCCCGAACCACTCAAAGCATCGATATTTTCCCCTTCCGCTCTCCTCTTGCGCCTTTTCTCTCAGCGGAATTCACCTAACTAATCGTATAGGTAGCCAATATAGCAAAATTGTAATTGACAGACCTCTTACCTGCGCTACTCAAAGTTTGGACCAATGTTAAGGTTACATACGACGTCAAAAATCTTACGCTTGACGAAGACCAGTTGGACTATTCATTCCTACGATTATAGAACGATAGTTGATTAATCCATTTGACAAAATTTCCCTTAGCCGCCGGTTCTAATCGACCGCTTTTGAATGTGATGCTCCCCATATCTAACTTAGGTTAAGAAGTGCCCACACTCGCTTCAATCGAATCTTTCGCGTGTTGCTATTAAACTTACTCACTGATCGCCAGGTAAGGTAACTGCAGATAGGTTATTATTTTTAGTACTCACACAAAGCTAATACACAATACGTTTCAATGATTACTTCCCGATCGTTAAGTAAGGATAGTCACTTTAGCTTTAGGGGTGACTTTTTTTTCCGTCCTTCTTGTGTTTCGAAACAGTCCTGCAAGTTTCTTTGCTTTCACCCCCTGTTCGTCAAAAAAAGACAGTCGATTATTCGTACGTTGGCAACACATGGGTTCGCAGCGCAAATGTTTTTGAAGCTCTTCGTCATTATTTTATTTTTCGATCTTCCTCTCAGTTCCCTGGCGGTGGGATTCTGTTACGATAACTGTTCACAGTAATTCTCCTCGTATGATGACGGGCCAGATTAGTTATTAATCCGACTGTATCTCATTTGACAAAAAGCATGCCGCAAGCAGTCTAAGACTTTTGTCTTAAACACATAATAATAAAGAAGCTATGTGAGCAGTGGTCAGTGTAGCATAACAAACAAGATTCTAGAGGAATGGAGCAGTCCATCAAGATCTATACATTAAAAATATACGTATGGATAATTTGGAGCAGTTTTTTGCAGATTTAGTAAAAATCTTACTATTACAAAGTGAAACATCGCTCTCGCAGATTATGACTGCTAGGTAAAAACTGCTATCGCTAGCTTTGGATTTCTCTAGAATATCGTACCTTAATAAAAATGTGCCACTTAAAAAATTGGCGAAATATTAGGGTATGTAGGCGACATGTAGCAGAACGCCATTGTTTCTGCATTATTATTTTTCTAGCCCTTATCCAGACCTAGAAACTATATTGAAAAATTGAATGTACGATATCGGTCGATAACATTTTTAAATATACACGCAGTCCTAAAAATGCAGCCGGAACAATTTGCACCTAGATCTCGATATCTACCAAGGGCTCTGTGTTGATAGGAGACTATTTAGCACTATGTACGACAAGAGATACGTCGTTTAATCAAGAGGATCACGCGTCTGTGCCGATGTTACCCTGATTAGAATATTGTTGCCATTGTTTTACCGCATTGTCTTATCTGGCTGTGTTAACGTACTCTCGTATAGAATGTAAAGTGTTATTTTGTCGCTGACATTGCAAATATTCTAGTCTTCTAAAATACAATGTATTATAGGTAACACGGTTGCGGGCCAAACAAAGTCGGAAAAAGATTCTTTCGGAAGATGTGTAGTTGACATGCTCCGCAAAAGGTTTCCCTATGCGAGGTTTTGAGGAGGAGGTGCGCTGACGTTCGATGTGTGTTCTGACCAACGTCGTCCTTATACGTACACACATTTTTTCTATTCAGGCGTCATTCCGGTGACTTTTTGTTGACAGAAATGTATGCATATAGTTTCTAATTGGCACACCCATATAACGTTAGCAATCATAAAAAAGGTTAAACAATTTCTTTGCCGGATCAACTTGGCTCATAGGAGATAAAAACCCATCTTTCAGAGAATTATTTTCAGCTGTCCTAAGTGTTTCAATTGTCCTTGCTAGGGTCTCACCATATTAGGTGCGACGTCATACTGATGACAGGTTGAGATGGGTTTAGTCGAGACAACGCGCCCATGTATGGTACGCCTTGTACCGTTCATTGAGCTCTTTGCACGATCGCACAGTAAAGACACTATTTGCGACATTGAACATGCCGCTGAACAGTATTGCTTCGTTAAATAACTGATTAATCCATAAATTTTGTTAAACTCGCCAAATCGAGGACAAATAAACTAGCAAAAGAGAAAGAGAATGTCTCGCAGTAAATCACTCCTGATTAGTGATACTAAACTGCCGGCGAGGTGCAACTAGAAATAGAGGACATCTATTCGTTCAACATCCATTTGGCTAAGTAACATTTTCATACACTTACGCTATATTAGATAGACTTTAAAGCTTCAGCGTATAATGCTTGCTGAAAATGTATCACTTGAATTTCGTATAATTTTTTCCGTCGAGATTCACAGTTCCGTTTCGGCTCTCAATAAATGTAATCAAACAGTCATTTTTTTGTTCACCTGTCTTCTTTGCTAAACGTCCGTGAGCCTATGCTCGTTCGAAATATCTGCCCCACTTCAATTAGCGGCCTTATGGTTTGCATTGTGGCAAAACACTTCTCAAGAATAAACTCTTGACGTGGCTCCTGCAGGTAGTAGTTGACATCTGGTAGCAAACTCTAAAGAAAGCAGATGCCAGCCGAATTTCTGGCCCTGCGGCAAGCTTCTCACGCATACCAATAGTACCTACGTTACCAAAGGCGACTGGGGAATAATTAAAGTTGTTTTCGTTTTTAGTTCTTCGGAGACAGACTAACTACTTTCAATAATTCGTTACGTATTTGTTAATATTGGTTATTATGTAATAGACACTTTCCGTTTCTTACGGTGTTATGTAGGGTGGAAGGGAAAGGGCTATTACTATGGCTTTGCCTTAACCCGCTATGCTAGTGAAAAGAAAATGACAGAGTAATCGTTTTGCCAGGCTTTCGCTGGGCTTCACTGAAAATCATTAGAGCAGTATAATGAATAACTATAGCTCACTTGGCTTTTCACCCTTCCAAGGCTGATGTAAACTGTGGTGCTGGGTTACCTAAACCCCTCGCGCTTTCATCCGGTTCTAGAAAAGCTGTTCAAAGTATGCGGTGCAGGAGAGTGAATTGCAATATTATTACATAACCTGGCATTGTGTGAGAAAATTCTTGTCCTAATATTATGCTCTGCGAGAAACTTTACCGGTCGAAAAGATTAAACATACATTTTACTTACATATATAAATATATGTATAAAAATTAGATGTGGCTCACAATCTTTAGGAAAGTTCGCGCACCGTTTGCGCCTTTTCTATGGAATATAAAAACATGCACCTGTCGATTTCCGTCTAATGCAATTTCAGTAGAAATCCATAAATTACCGAAACCGTCTTAGTCATAAACCTTTATCGGATGAAGTCACGCAGAAGAAGTAAATCGAAGACCGGTTCATTGCTATCATGACTCAGTACTACTGCATGACGTTCCTGTGAAATAGTGATGCGCAGAAGTCACATACTACCATTGGAATATCATCCCGTTTTGCGCGGTATTTTATAGCAGATTGCCGTAATACTTGCCAGTGCTACTCCAAGCATGAGAGAAATTATTCCAGTCTAGGAACATCATACGCCTGTCTTCAAATATCTTGATCTACTTAGGGTATGCCAGCCGAGGGTTGGCTTGGAACCAGAAACCCATTTCAATCAGAGCACGCTACGAAAATTTTGCGGTCTCTTGAGACGAAGCCCATCCAATATAGTCCGCTTATCTGTTTTTACAAGATACAAAGTCCGTTTTCCATTTTAAAGCGCATTTTGAATGAGTAGCTTCATCTATCCGCCTTAATTTCTCTCTCAAAATGTCATCTCAACGCAGCAGCAGTAGTTAACGGTGAACGTTCTCGTGAGATATTGTAAACCTTTTTATAAACAACGAGCGTACTGTATGTAAACAACCTTTGAACAAAGTGCAGCAATAAGAATGACTACAAGAAATTTAATAATACGAAAATAAACTATCACAAATTATTACTTCAGAGGAGACAAAAATTTAGTTATAAACGGTACGTATGGTTACCATGCCGTTTATCATAAATCTGTTAAAGAGCCCAAGTAAGGCAAGCGAGACCCACGGCGGCTATCTCTTTTAATGGGGCAGCTACTTTATGCCACATCGAATGGGTGAATTCGATAGCTTGTTTTTACAAAGAGAATAGCAGGGAAGTGTAAATAAAAAAAAAAAAAAAATACGAAGCAACTTGGTGGGAAATAAACAATCTGCTTTCAACCACGCTTCCAGATCTCTGTGCGCGGCGGTGACATCAACTGGCCGCTTCAATTCTGTGATTTGATTTTTCTCGTATTTCCTGCGCGACCATTTAAACGATAGGGACAGTATGTATCAAACAGCGGCAAAAACGATTTATTTAAAAACGAAATATTTCCGATGAGCGCTGTTTCTGTAAACATATATTGTTGTCGTCGTATTTACACCCTACGTGTATGTGAAAAAAATGGGCCTTCCGTAAATTAGCTCCAGACCAGTTGGAAGATGCGCGCGGTGTATTTGCACGTGTAATTTGCGAATCCCAAACTGACAAAAACCTTGGAAGAGCACAGAGTCGTGTTAGGTAAGGCATAGTTCAATCTTTCTTGCTATCCAAAAAGAAATGATAAAATGGTGTCATCCTAGAGGAAAACTGGGTTCGGTGACAATGCTTAATAAGCTCGAACATAATGTGATGATACTACTTGCAATGTACATCAGGGATATCTGCTACTATAAGGTACTCATCGAAAATGAAACGATGAACGCTGTCCCGAGTTCCTCAAGGGACTCATGGACCGTCGGTGCGGTAATCGAAAGCAAGCAGTTTGGTTATTTCATACAATGGAAGACATTGCCATGCCCCAATTGTTTCCTAGACTAAGCAAAGGAACATTTAA
Source organism: Varroa jacobsoni (assembly GCF_002532875.2). Classification (NCBI taxonomy): domain Eukaryota; kingdom Metazoa; phylum Arthropoda; class Arachnida; order Mesostigmata; family Varroidae; genus Varroa; species Varroa jacobsoni. The sequence continues at coordinate 50,426 of NW_019214675.1, forward strand.
CGTTGGCTTCGACCCGCTTATTTTACAGATTTAAGTCCGTATCATTACATGCCCTAAAAAAAAACAACTGGTGGACAGGCATATTCCGCTGTCAATGTACTACCGGAAGTCATGAGCTGAGAAATTACGCATGATAGAGTAAACGTCTACCCAGAAACAGGCATAGCGCTGTGACAAATGTGCGTGAAGGAGAGTCTCTTAACACGTATTAAATCGTCATTCTAGCACATCTAGTTCAAGAATTATTCGATGTTGGATTTACCTCACAGTGTATATACATACATATTTATATACACATATATACTGTGCAGTATATCGTGCGGTTTTCCGATTGAATTTCGTTCTATGGTACATATAGGAGAATGCCAAAGCCCCTTCAGACCCTGAATTGACCGCTGTACTCGCGCATAGCGTTCCAGAAAAGCGTTGTCGCCTAGCGAACAGGGGAACTGCACAGTGGCACCCTGAAGGATATATGTCCGCTTTGGCATGATCGAATCGACCACAAATAGTCAGGACGATCCAGAAAATTGTGACACTGGAACATGGACATTTGAGGAAACGAAAGGTGTTGTAATGAGATAGTTACGAAAAGCAAGAGAGAAGCCTGGGATGGGAAAAGCCATATTACATACTGGTACTAGGACAAAGAAGATAGCTGGCGATAACTGCAGAAACCTTTATTCCGGGCAAGACATTATACGATACACCGGTATTTGATAGTGAGCTTTCTTTTGTATAGTGTCCATTCGCTAAAAGAAGCTTATTTGTTATAACGGCCAGTTCATTACCGTCAAGTAAGAAAACCGTTTCAATGTTGTACTTTCCTAGGTAATTATGTACAGGTGTTACCTGAATGAAATTAGCATATCAAACAAGTATATTGATCAAATGTGACATAACTAAGGAATCGATCTGAAAGAAAACGCTTACCCTGTTTCACAAATTCGAAGAGTTGGTGATAGCAAACTAGAGTAAATCTGCTTTAAGTCTTTACGCCCGAAAAAGACGCCAAGCATTACCCAAAACGCCAGTTACCCAGCATGAAACTGTTTTTATCTACATGCACCTATGTATCTCAGGCTTTCAGGCAGTCATATTATTATACCACCCTTACGATTTGTTCCATTTTTATAAAAATATCTATGTGCTGGAATATCGCAAAAAATCTGTGCCGGAGCAGAGTTGGTCACGTTTAAACTACCGTAATTCCAAAGATTTGCGTCAATGGCATATCATACCTAGTAACCGAATAGTATAAGCGCTTGGCTTCCGGGTAACACCTATGACATTCCCTTGAATAAATTTTGCGGTCAGACTTTCATAATACTCCGTTTACTAATCAGCCTGGTAACAAAACATCCTAACCTAATTATAGAATGAAAAAACAAACAGACTTGTATGTATAGTCTTAATTGTCTAATAATTTTTAATAGAACCAAATCAGAAACGGATCTAAATCTACAGGAGATTTTTTCATATTTTTCTTTCTCTAGTATCAGTCCCTTGATAAAGTTGCGCGTTGTATTTTTTCATTTAAATAGTAGAGGCATTTAGAAAAGAAGCTCACTTTGCCTCCCAATTTCGCCCTGTGGAAGCTAGAGGTTGGTTGAGACTTGGGTCTCGTTCCAGTAACAAAACACGCTTTTTAGGTGTTCTGGTAACGACAATTTTCTAGGTTGGATGTTAGCTGCGTATGCTGATGATGGGAGACGTCATCTCTGCTAAAGCAATTTATGGCACGTTTCTTAGTAATCATTATTGTAACGTAGTTCATTGCTATCAAACTAAGAAGGACCGATAGAGATGTTTATGTTCTTCAACTAGATAAACTTATGTCAGCCCAACCCAATAAAAAAAAAGCAGTTGCTTTTTGATTCCTAGAGGAAAAAGGGTATTCCACACAGAAAGGCTGCCGTTACAGACCTGTGTTGTCAATACTAGCCAGATGACTCGTCTATTCTTAAGATGTTAAGAGGTGATCTTCAATGAAAAGAACATTCTTAACATAATAGACAGGTTCGTAAGGCTTTGGTGGCTACAATAAGCATAGGCCAAGTAAACCGCTTAGTACCGCCTTTGCTATGTTCAGTAGTGCGGTACTGGCTATTATTCGTGAGCAGCCACAGAAATTCAAAGCAGCTGATGTAAATGGACCGAGCTAAGCCTACCTATCTTTAACAGGAATAAAAATTACACATTTTGCTTCTACGACAATTTCAGTTAAGGCCATTAAAGAACTTTTCGAAGAGACTAGGATGTGAGGACTTTATTGAGACTTATAAGATAAAGACTGCTGAAATCTCCTTTATCACTCGTACGGTAGCGGACATTTCCTGAACGGCGAATTGTCATATCTGACGGGTGAAAGGCTTCCATGGGCCACAAGTTGATCTTTGATGAACCTAACAACAGTTGCAACTATGTCAAATCTGGCGACACCTATTCAATGTATGAGATAGAAACCTTCTTGACGGCCTGATTGGCTTAACTTGTAAGCATGACATAATCATAAAAATACTACGGTCTCATCATTTTAAAAGTTCGATACAAATTTATCTGTCAAGATGTCAAAGAAAGAATAATTATGTGTAGCAATCTAAGCTGCTATGCTTTAAGCGCAAATTGTTACCTTAGTCAAAAATGCTTTTGAAACTTCTAAGCCTGTTTGTCCGTTGCAAAGTCTGCGGTAACGTTTTCTTCTTCAAATACATTTGATTCGAACTGTCATAGCAGGTAAAGAGTAAGGTCCAGCATATTTTTGTACGAAAAAGAATTTCATAGTCCTAAATCTTGGCACTGTTGCACCCAGTGTATTTGTCTATTAACAATTTTACTGATTTGGCTGTACGACTGCGTGTACTCGTTTGGAAGCTTAATGATATTAACTTTTCAAATTTCGTCTGCTAACGAAATGTGCTAACATAACTGCAGTACTTTTCATACCCGCTCATTTTAAAATCAGCTTTCATCCTACTCGTTCCGTTCCAGGGATTGTTGGAATTTGACATGCCTAAATGTTAAGTTAAGTATAAATCGTTGAGGGATGAGAGTATCAAACAAAAGGGTATTGTGAAATACTGTCCAGTCGACACTTGGGCATAGATTTCGTTCTGTTTGTTGTTGTTGTTGTTGTTGTTGTCTGTACACTTTAACCTTTACTGATATTAAAATATCTATAATGTACACTAAATATGCAAAGAATTATTTTACAGCAGATGAGGCAGCGCTTTATATTTGTAGTGGACGGCGTTCATAATACAAAGTGTGCGCCCAAATAACTGAATTGCTAAAAAACAGGTAAGAAACAGAAAAAGAAATATGACGAAAAATGTGATAACATTAAATAATCGGGTCTAAATGTTGGCCAACCAAAACAATTTGTAAATTCAACTTGTGTTCTAAATAAAAAGTTGAAAAACTGAAAAAAAAATGACCCGATGACCACCTCCCCAGACAGGCTGCAGCACTGTTAAATGAAAATCCGGGATGTCGGGGGTAAAATGATACCAAGTAAGAACAAAAAACCGATGAATATGTGTACTTAGACATCTTGTGACATTTTTGACCGCGTGTTGTTCTGAAGTGTCTAGAATGTCCGGACAAATATGATGGCAGCTCCGCAGATTAGTTTCTATGGCAATTCAAGTAAATATGACAATACGAGCAAACGATAGGCAATTTAAAATGTTCTGACCTATATGCAAGCCTCTCCGTTGTACGAAGATTGCATAAAAACGAATTCGTGTTGTATTATACCGACAAACATCAACCGATACAACAACCTCAATACAAAACTATTTAAAAATCCTCAAGTAAAAAATATTTGATTCTTAATGACCATTAGGGTTACGCTACTCGCGTCAACACATGCAAGCACGACGGGCAAGCAAACACTTCACAATTAAGTCGAGGAGAAGGTTACTACTTAATTAGTTGACATTGTTGCAGGTGTTTAAAGCATTTTTATCAGCCGTTATCACTTTATATTGGATACTAACTAACCTGTACGCACAGAAAAACGGGAGCAAGTGACTATTTGTTTACGCTAACGTCTCTGGTCCATAGATCTGGTGAAGGCAAGGCGAAAAAAATATTTTTCCGCTGAAGATATATATATATATATATATCATATGATGAAATAACGATTTGAGAGCTTTCAGAAAAATTAATAATATATATATATAGCAAATAAAAATTATTACATACTTCGCTGTATTGATGAATTGGGCAAAAATTAACTGTAACCTTCTGAAGTGACACGCAAATAGATTTCGCTAGTATATCTGCCATAAGATAAAAAACAGTGATTGATATCCGCAAGTCCACAGCAGAATCCACAGCAAGGGGTATCTCAAGTACGAGCGTCGAATTCAATATGCATATGTCTTGATATTGTCGATTTTTTAACCCGACCATTTTTTGCTATAGTCGATTTCTAAATAACTATGTTCTAACGCCTCAACTCCTAGTCAGGCTGTTGCAAGATGTTTGCGGCAATCAGAGTGGAAACTATGAACAAAACTATAAATAAAGTAATCATTTTTTTTCAACATTTTGTTGACTGTCTGAAAATTTATGGACATGTAACATTTGAGAGCAAGTACAAGCTTGAATTACTGAAGTTTATAATTATCGTACTCTGAGAGATAAATAAAAGGTTTCCTGAACAAGCCAAGAAGTTCAACTTGCGACTAGTGTTTAAAAGCTCATACTTTTTAACGATATCCCGCCAATAACCGAGAATAGAAGAAATCGACCAGAAAAGCAAACCAACCTTTGAAAATTTACCGAAGACCTCAATTCCAATGAAAAAGCTAATGAAATTCTACGTGAGTATATTTTGGTTGTTCTGGTAAGCTCCACTTCCTGATACACCAAAACGCTACATTTGTTAATTAGTATATTAAACGGAAGCGTTGCTCAAGCAGCTAAAACCGCAACTGCTCTTGATATCGCTTCGAGATTCACTTACAAAACAGTTTTCGCTAAGAAAAAAATAATATAATAGGTAGAAAATAGTCAGATATCGACCCTCCTATGTATATAAGGTTTTCCAAAAAAACATACTGTTTAACGGGTCACAACTTTTTTTTTTTTTTTCGCTCTTTTCAGGGTGTAATAAATTCAAAATAACGAGTGGATTAAGATTGCCTGTTGGACACAGATAATTTATTTTAAGATGCTACTGGAAGTATGAAAACTTAGCAGAAGTGCAAATATATTGCAGAGAACTGCATGCAGATCGGCCTGTGCGACTCAAAATTGGTCGGATAAAAGATCAATTTATCTATCCAAGGTATTCATAGACAGCGTTCCGCAAGACCAAGAACATCAATGAGCTTTACCAGCAAAGAAAGCGTACTAAAGTTATAGTGAAATATCCTATGAATGATCTGGAGGGCAATGAAGTCTTGAGCTTGGCATCAGTACATCGAGTGTTTATCGCATTTAAGATCCTAAAAAAATGACTTATTAATATTTAGAAAAATGTAAGCAGAAGGCGCAGTTTTTGGGGTTTATTACAGAATGTAATCATCTAAACACATAGGTTGGGCGAAGAGGTCGCGCCTTACCCGTTCTCCAGACCTGGTGCTAATTGGCTATTTCTGGCGGGAGAATCTTTACAGTATAAAGACAGGTCTAGGCGTATCAATATCGCTTCGTCGCGTTGCCAATATGTCCGTCTTCAATTAGGCGGGGTTTATAAATAAACGAGGCCAATCTTAGCTAGTTTATCATGAACACACGTATATATACTTTTTTCTCTCTTGAGAAAATCACTTTTTTTCTAGAGTAGATCAAAATAAGCTATGCCAGAGCGTCGCAATATTTTTCAGGGTACTAGTTTCGTGCTAGTCGTTAACATCTTATTGTGTTCCTAGTCACACGTTTCTGCAACCAATAGTGACGGCCGAGAGACAGTTGCAGACCTCGATATATATTCTATTAAAGATACGTTGCCGATTCTGGACCATTCATTATAGTGACGTCAACAAGTCGTCAACAGTTATCGCATCTTCAAAATTCCACTTTGAAATGATTTGTGGCAGGATGACTTTTCCATTATGTAGTAGCTTATGGTTGAATTGGCTCTACAACTAATTTTGGAGCGCCGTTGCTCCTATTGCTGCCTACACCTTCTTTAGTCGCAGGTTAGCGCCGGAAAAACCTCACTGTTTTCAAACTCCTACAAAATTTACAGTTTGACCTAACGATCTCCTGTTCCACAACCTAGGCAAAAATGGGGATAGCGTCTTCCCATGCAGCCATCTGCTAGAGCCTGTGAGTTCTCAGTTCTTCCACCGGTGGCGCTCCGTTCATCTGTTCCCCAACTTCTGTTGCTGAATGTTGAGTATAGTGGAGGCAGCAAACGCGGCGTCGGCGGGTGGCATGGTCGGTTTTTCTTCCCCATTGGATTTCTTCCTTCGTTGGTGGACCAGCAGCTACCCTTTCCTTCATCTCTGCCCAATAACACCCACCATCCCTATTTCAGTCTTCGCCAACACTCTCCCTGACCTCCTCCATGATGGTGGAAAGAGGAGAAAAGGAAGAGAGCATCAGAGTGGCTGAAAGCGCGCCAGTGAATGTTTCATGGTGTCGGCGGCGGCGGCGGCGGCAGCGACAACTAGACCGAGGGTGAGCGGCGGTGATGGTTACTGCTTTGTTTCCGCCCCCGTCCCCCATCTTCTAGCGCCTCGCCTTTTTCCCATGTGTGTCAGATGGCCGGTGCCGACCAACCGACTGGCCCCCCGACAGGCAGACTTGAGCCGACGAAGACGAGAATGAAGCCGTGCCCTTACCGTCTGTCCGTTGGCTAACGGGACCATCGCCGCTGCAGCTCTTGCTGCGGCCGGTGGTATGGTCTTCACCCTCGCCTTCAGAACCGCTTCAACCGTCGAAAAGGTAGGAATGCTGTCAGCGCTCGCTTCGCACAAACACCGGCGTGCGGAGCAGCGAAGACGGGAACAGAACACCGAGTCGAAGCACTTCAGTCTGCCGCTTTTGCCTTCATGTGGCTCCCCCGTGCAGCATCGCGACCATATGGCCGAGCGCTGCAGCTGTTCGATGTCGCCTGAGGCCTGCTAGAAAACAGCGCAAGTTGGGCTGGTAAGCAGCGAAATTGTTATGCAATTACTATATGGTGCCGGATCGATTCTCTTGAATGGTGTTTGACTCAATACAGGATCTATCTGGTGATTGATAGTGATGTTAGGATTGAGTATTGTATTTTACAGTTGGTGAAACAGTGCTTCATTGAGGCATTTAGCCCGTAGTCTGTTGTACTAACGAGTACCAAGAAAAGTGGCATAGCGGATATAAGTACGGATTAAGAGTTCAGACGTTATTGTGATCAGTGGTGAAACGATATATAAGTCGATCGGCAGTGCGAACACAGTATGTGGCAGTGAGCTTTCGGTGTTGGAGGAAAGTCCTGGTGCAACAGCTACGGGCAAGTTGAGTGAGTTATGCAACTAAGTTTTTAAGTATCTGGATACTGCAAGACCGTTAAGTGCCAAAAAAACTATTTCAGGATACAGTAGGGGTACAGCCGCTAGACCATACGTTCTTCAGATACAGCCAAGGTAAGTCCTGCCTTATTTGCTTTGTCTTTGAATTGTCAGATCTCGGATGCTTTAAATGAGTATTCGTAATGAGTATTAGAAATCTGTCATGAAATATTCGGTGAATTGTCATTATGTCATTCAGTTGAATAACGAAATGACAGCGTAGAAACTGCATAACGGCAGCCTTTTATGCCTATCGGATAGATACTTTATTCGATTTTAAATGGGTTAATTTATTCTATGAGTAGCGGGAACAATTACTGTATTTTCAGGTAAGGTGAATCTTAAGAATGTTAGTATTTCGTGAAAATGTTTACCAGAGACGCTAAATGTATTTCTCAGTCCATCTAAAAAGTTACGCAGCCCCTGTGCAGCGGTAAAGCCTCGCCGACTCCTCGGAAGCAAACATAATTGATTTAATACACACCTAATATTTAGTCACTACTGGTACGTACGATACAATCAATCAATATAGGAGCAACATACAATTGCCTCATATCTTAGATATCCCGCTATAGTTTGTTGAATCATACTCTGCTTAATTAATTAATCCCATCATGCTATAGGTAGGTGTGGCCTCATGTTCTAGATGCATCCTTATTGACGGCCGATCAAGGCTATCCCAAGTTTGAATTGCTCGTATTCTGTAGCCTTACTATGGTCATCCAATTACTCCGTTGCGATCACTCCTTACTTTTTGATACTATCCTTTTCTTTTATTGCTGCATTATAAATATCGAGATAATTATACACAGTGAGAATATTAGACTATATGGGAGAAACGGAAACTTCGTAGATAGGTGATGATAGTCGGCGAGTTGAACGATTTGCCAAGAAGACTTCTCTTTCACCATGAAATGTTTTAGACGTTTTTAACGAATTTGAAACGTACTTTTATTATTGCATCACCCCATGAGCTCAGAGCAGTTACCGAAAATATCACCGGGGGAAAAAGCGGTATATTTCACAATCAGTACGGCATTGCAGGGTACAAACTGCATAAAAAAATCAAATTATTCGCAAAGCGTCCCTATAGCTCTGCGATTGAGGCAGTCCTAAATTGATCATAATGCCGCATTTTTCCGTTTAGTCTTAAACCAAGAAGTGGACCGTATCCCACACTTACTACCGAACGGGTTTTTTTTGTAAGCGACGACCCTTCGATGATTGATGGCATTACGCATTCACTATGAGGAATTATGCAGAGGAAATAGAAGCCGAAAGGGATGACAACGACAAGTTACTCGAATAGCGACCCAGCGTGGGTCGAAAGCCTTGCAACATCCGAACGTCTTAACTGCTCCTGTCTCAAACATGTGCATGGTATACGAGTTACCCCAGAATTCAGCTCATTTGATAGGTCGGTATTTTCCTTAAGTATGTTTAGCTTAAGGGACTTTCTTCTTCACTGGTTAAACGTCTAACAAAGTCCTAATACGTATCTATGATGAAGGACTACTGAAGATATATTCTTTACGCTATTTGGAAACTTTTATCAAGAAAGGGATAAGGTGACCGAAAAAGCATTTTTTTACCCATTATATTGACAGCTATACTGTAGGAATCAAAGAGCCCTTGATCGTTACCAGCGATTACGAGCGCCTCTCATTTAAGGGCAATAATACCATGCTTCGTTCAATAGAAAAGTTAGATCAATTATACTACTGGATCCTGTTTTCTTCCGATATTGTGCTAATATTAATTATAATTTAGCGTTCTTTGGAAGCTCAACTATGGGCTATGTCAGTGTTGCGTTTCTCTGACTGACTTTTCTTTTTCAATCAGTCCTTCGCCACGGCACGATGCCCAGCGCCGGTACGCCTGACGCCGTGCGCTCTTAGCGAGGCCTTTATTCTCGGAATCGATCTACCACTTTTCAATCGCCAAAGAAACACATCATTACAGGAAAAGGTCGAAACTAAAGAGGTAACACTAATAGATGGAAACGTGGAAATCTCTGTGATTGTCCGTGCAGATCACGCTGACGACGTGTCCAGTCAGACCACAGCAGTAGCGATAAAAAAAACCAACGGACCTATTTTTACGCTGTGCGTGTTGCTGTGCCCTCAACACGATGCTTGATGTCTTCGTTTTTTTTTTGCAGTAGAGTTGTCTTTATCGCCATGTCTACCTCATACCAGGATTATTACTGTAACGTGTTCGCTCTTGTTTTCTCTGTTTCTTCTATTACTACTGGTTGCCGTTGTATTTTAATGGACGCAGTCAATATCAATTCTCAGCTGGTTTGTTAGTTTCAGAACAGTTAAGAGGAAAGCATTTGACGTACAAACTATGCCCCAGTTGGCAATCGTCGGCCACCAGATAACTAAGGTACGATAGAAAATTATAACAACGTGCATAGAGATAACGAAATAGTTAGGGCATTTCATTTATCGCATATGAAAACTACAGTAGTGTAAGAATATGCAAAAATTCCACAAAGCTCAGCGTGTAATTGTTATCTAGTAATAAAAATGGGTAAAGGATCAATCATTTCATGAAAGAAAGCAGAATTTACGGTGATGAGCCATAACAACGATCAGTTTTAGAATATAACAGATTAGGAAATTAAAAAATAATAAGGAGTGAAACGTTCAAATAGGAACCTGTCGACATTTTCGCCACAGCGATAATATGCGCTTATCTGATAAGGATTTTGCTATATGAACGAATCCAGCGTCAAATGCCGATAATCTTGTTATCTACATTTAAACCGTTCACCCTTTACATATTCTATGTTCATTTAAATAATTTCTTACAGGATCTTGGGCAAATTAAGGTAAATAATAACGCCTCTGAGGCCAATGAATTCCATTGTATATGCTTCCAGAAATCGTGCGCAAAGGGATATTAGGACCATGCCAATAATTTGTTAAGTCGTTTAGGACAAAGCAGTTTTCCTGCTATCAGAATAATCACTGCATTGGTTAGGATTATTCAAGCTGGTACTATATTCATTTTTGTTAAAAGAGCTAGCCTAAGAGATGCGTTTTCATGACAAAAACCCACAAAACTAGGATTGCCTAATTAATCTTAACGAAACTTAGCTAGCATGCGAGTATCGATCTAGAAACAAAGCGCGGTTCAATACCTACGACGAGAACGTTGCTGATGATAAGGTTGATTTGCCTCGTTCAAGACTCTATATACATATATATATATATATATACTTCATTAGTCCGAAGACTAATGTATATCGCTAATTATCTGATCGACGTAGTAATCGTGGTTTATAAAGAGATACTTAAAGTACATGAATGAACACTGCGGGATTCAAAACGACGTTTCGATCCTTAAAATAAGCAGTACTGTGGGACGCTCTTTTTTTTTTTACAGAGACGAATTTATGTCAACTGTAGCCTTATTCAGGGTGACGCTTTAGTGTAAATGCACTACGATCCACGAGCATCAGCCTAGTGAATAGAATTGTTGAATACGCATGACAAGCTTCGCACTAGCTCGTGTAAAATCGTACTACAATATATAATAAATAGTTTTTTTTCGTATAAAAAGCGGCGCGAAATGTTATTGCTTCTGCTGCCAGGCCTATAATGTAAAGCGAAACGCCACATACCGATAGAGCAACACACCAGTATCTGACAATAGTCGACAGCGTTGCTTCTAGATGGTTATCTAAATAAGATCCGAGGATCATTATGGCTACAAGATTTCACTTTGGAGTATTTCTTTTATTAGCAGACAATATTTATCTTGTTATTCTGTAAGGTATTAAATAGTTGGACGAAAATAGTACAGCGACTCTCAATCGAAATCTTCAGTGTTCCTATGTCCGTTCTTATAAGACTTATTTATAGGACTTTTTTATTTGTAGTCATAATGATGGCGTATTATTTACAGGCCAAACATTTACACCAGCCGTGGGGTTTTTAGTCGACTACACATATAGATGCCGGCTACTAACTTTAAGAGAAAGCAAGGAACGAAAGTACACCAAGAGTAGTGAAAAATAGTCCTTATTTTTTTTTTTTAATCTTTTTTCAAAAGAACATTGCGTCATGGTAGATCGTTACAAAGTATCATGATAGAAAATATGCACCTGCCGACGGCAAGATGAATTAGTTTCAAAAGTAGAAAGAGAACGTATATTGCTCCAGATAGTAAATAAGAGCAAGCCATTAGGCCTGCTTATTACAAATTTAACTCCCCAAGGAATTGAGGATGAAGTTTGGCATTTGCGGAAAACGATCGGAAGACTACGTTTTGCCTTTTGCATATGCTAAGAGGCTCCTTAACCATATTTATACAATTTAGGTAAGCCTTTTTTATTTTTTGCTACCTTAAACACAGCGCGCTTTCACACAAATAATGCTGTTTGTGGTCGCTAGTATAATTCTTTTATTTTATTATTATTTAAAGGTGGTGAAAACATTGGCTTACACTGAAATGAAGCTGAAAAATCAAAGATGAAATATTTTTGAGGCCATACTTACGTATGCATATATAAGCGATATGTATTTTTACGTGACAGTAACAGCTCGTATGGACTGATGTATACAAACTACCCACGCAAGTAACGACATGCGTAAAGTTTTGCCATGATCAACTGGATTGAATCCAAAGGCCGCGCTGACCTCGCTCCATGTCCGCCTCCAGTGGCTCATACGGACCAAATAACATAAGAGCGGTTCAGAACGGCAGTAGCGAAGGCGGCTGTAGCGGTGCCACTAATGGTTCTCGCCACGTACGTTTTCGTTCGATAGAAAATAGGAAAAAAACGCACAGAAAACGTATAACGGACATTATTGAAAGTCTGTCTTACAGTTTTCGCAGAGCTCCCTTCTAATAAATCACTCACTACTTCGAAAGAACTTCAAACGTTTCTCTATAGATCATAATCATGTACTCTCCATTCCGGTGCACTGACGATTGCTATTATTATTATTATTATTAAACTATCGTGAATTGGGCCCTTTTTCTGATTTTCACATACTGCACATTATGGACATAAATTACTCTTAGCTTTGTCATCATTTTAAGACGAAGTAACATTGTATCCGCGATGTTCAGCAAATGGTTTGAGTTAAAGTGCAACATCCTAAGCCACGCGTAGCTAGCTACCTGCGTTATCAACATAAACGGTAAATGCACTAACGCAAATTCGCACGGTTCCAACTCAGGCGTCTTACTAAAAAACGTACAGAGCTGGAGAGGGGCCAATAATGGACACTGAAGTGGAATTAAGTGACTTCGTTTTTTTCGTCCTTTTTTTCTGTTTTGTACTAAGTTCTGTTATGTTCTCTCCTATCACTGTGACCGTTGTCTTTGCTTGAAAGAACTCCCGCAGCTGTTTGTTTTTTCTTTGATTGTCGATTATTTAGCTGACATCTGTCGTTGTTGTGCGTCATCTCTTTTAGCTTCTAAAATATCAATACTATTATATGTATAATAGCATTGGTCTGCTAATAAACATGGATTGATGGAGTGGTATAAAAAAACCGAAGAAGATTGATATACATTATGAGGCCCGCAAACCGTTTCATTTGATTACACCCATAGTTAGCCTATATTTAAATACAACCGAACTTTTTCTTTATATATTTACATCTATGTATTAGATAATTACGAAAGAAATGATGATAGAGGAGTAGCAATAGTTGTCTGGAAATCTGTGCAAGAGATTTTACAAAAAAAAAAAAAGGATTCCTCATCATTCGTCGTATCATCCGCTGTCTACCCATAAAAAATTGCCCTATCCCCTAGTAGAAACTAAACGCACGACGTCGCGACAAAAAAATTTCACAACAAAGTGACGTCGGTCACTGTCCGACATTATGAAATAGGGACGCCAATTCTATTTGAAACTGAGACCACTTGTTTTCGAGACATGATTCGTTGAGGGTTAGCCGTGTGTTAAGCTATCCTCCGACATTCATGTCTGCTTTTCTGATATTCATATCAGAACGGATCAAAAGCAGTATTTTGCAGGATCGTTGATATCTCATACACCTGCTGCTGTGAAACGTGGAGTGTGCTCAAGCTCGATTTCGATCCAGACCGTTACGGGTCCTTAAGTTTGGTTGGCAAACCACTGCATAGATACCCAATACTATGCCGTACTAAATCTCATTTCTGTACGTCGCATTCACTGAAATGAGCTTACGTAAAGCGTCCATTTGAAAGACATTCAAATACTGCATTTCGTTACTTTTACCAATAAAGGACATCTGTGAAAATTACGCCGTGTTTGAGCAATCGTATATTCCAATAGTGATATATGTGTGTACAGAGGAAAACCTTAGTCTCTAATGGGCCTTGGCATTTGTGGATTATCGATGCTTTTGCATTTGGCAAGAGCGATCCGAAGACAATTGAAGTCACTTAAACTTGTCATATTCAGGCAAGCGCTGTAGAGCCTGCGTGTTTAACTCAGGAGAGGGGAATTTTACGTAAAACTCGTAAAGTTCGCGACGATTTCATTAAAAATTTATTTTTGAGCCAAAATAAGCCTGTCAAACCAGCACCTGCTTATGATCAAGAGGCATGAAACCTACTGATGAAAAATTCACTAGGTCTTATAACAAGTTATCTTTTGAACGATCTACTGTGAGGAAACGATATGAGCATGACGAGAATCAGACTGTTTAGAGGAAAAGCCATAGCGTCGAATCGTGTTGTACAATTGATAACTGCCAGTGATCATAAACTTCGTCGGAAACCCTCTAGGTTCGGTTATTTAATAATATGCTAACGGTATGTCAGCGAAAATTGTATCAAATAATATGAAAAGAAGGCAAAACATTAGAAGCACCGATCAATATAAAGCTTTTTAAGATATCTATCGATGCACATTTTCAATACTTGAAAAAAAATTGTGGAGAATCCAGAGCTTGAACGACAAAAAGCAGACGAATATGAGCGTACTGGCTGAACGATCTATGCGGGGACAAATAATTATATTTTAATGTGTGACCGACATGTTAGTATCTGTGGCTGTGGCTCTACAAAGATGCTGAATATACTAAAAGTAAGTGGATGCGGTTTTGTGTTTTTTTTTTTGCCTTTCTTTAAATCGATTCAAATTAAAACTCCTCAATTAGCCTAACACGTTTAGCTGGAGAAATAAAAACATTGCTTGTAACAGTAATTTGGTCAGAACTTGGCACCTTGTAATTACAACTTTATGACGCCTGTCTTTTATATATCATATTAGGTCTTGTACATTCTGGATACTGGAAGGAAAAATTCGTGTCATAAAAACAGCCGGTAAATTCTATCGTTGATTAATCTATTAAAAAAAAATAACATGGATTGTGGTTTTCTAAGCGCAAGTTGTGCCTCTGGCAGGTCTGAGGCTTGATTTGTGGACCTGTGATGGATAGTTTTGTGAAAATCTGCCTTTTAATGCCTTAGATATTTTCTTAAGATTTAAGGACCTATGGGGGTAGTCGAGATATTTTGATGAAGGTTTGCGATGTCTGAATGCCAGCCAAAATCGCCAACGGTCGAAATCAATCCCGACGCATGAAAAGGCATTTGTCAAGCTTTCTACTGTATTTTTCTTATAATATTTATGCGAATTGAAAATGTAAGCAATCAGCTATTGAATACATCAAGTCACCCCGAAGTCGAGTTCTTACACTTTGACAAGCGGCATGTGTGAAGGTAGTGAAAACTGAAGGAACGATAGCTCAGACACACACAGGCATCTCGGTATGCAAATATTAAGAATCGATGATTATTATGAGCAAGATGCTTATTTATCACTTAAAGCGAATCATATCTTTATTGACCCTCTTTAGCATAAGTAAATGCGACGACATATACAGATACATGTATGCAGATGATAAAGAATAACCCCCGTCAAACACACTCTATTGGGCTGCCTCATTGGTTTATCGAAGGAATTACAGATATATATATATATATATCAACCAACAGATTTCGATAACAGACAACGTTCGCAAGTCAAACTCTTTCTCTGAGTTAAAAGCAGCTTAATAAAAAGTCCAGATAAACGTAGCAATTTAACATTAACAAATAGTCTGCCATAGAGGGGCAAAAATAATAAAAACATATTTTAAAGGTAGATTCAGAGAGGTTAATTGTACTTGCTTTCAAAATGGAACAAATTTTTGGGTTATAATAATTTTATTTACTTTTTCTTCTCTGTAAAGGTACCTTGTCGCATATGTTTACTATTGTTATTTACCAATCAGTATCTTTAGGTGTTTAAGAGTTACACAGTAGTCCTCATCTAAATATCAACAACAATTTCAACAATTTTTGGATCTTTTGTTGTCATACATCATATAGTAGCTGTTAAACAACAGCAAAAGTTTCCCTTAGATTTGGTGATCTTACTTGAGGAAACACGTCGATACAATTGACAGGCATTACAAAAATGCACACACAGAGCGAATGAAATGTCTTCTAAGTTTCTAAGACCGCAAGCCTCAAGTAAGGCCAGCAAAACCCACTCCAATTAAAATCATGTTATACCTTAAAAGAAATAATAAAAGACTTATCAACATAAGGGTGATAGCAAGAAGTACCTAGTAAAAGTAAAAATAAAATAATACAAAAGTCAGAATTTTTTGTCAGTTGGAACAACTTCATTTTCCAGATCAGTTTTTATTTTTCGTAACAATAATCTACACACTGGCGGAATAGCACACGTGCATTTTTGGCAAAAAAAGCTCATAATTTTCCAACGGTGATGGCAATAATAAGAAATACTATTAATGCATACGTATAATAAGAACACTAATTTTGTCACATGTTATTCCTCGTGGCTGACAATGGGGGTGTGCTTGTATAATAGTGCTAATGTGCGAATTCCCCTGGCTAAACTGCATGACCAGTCTTCTGATAATCATATTCATAGACATTTCCTTCCTTACTAGTAACAAAGGTTTTCTCCGCGTACGTCTCGTATAACAACAAATCCCGTTATATCACTCCCTCACTTCTGAGCACATAATATTCCTTTCTTACTTCGAGCTTGCCTTCGTGGAATTGGTCGCTAAAAAACATAACAAAATAATGTTTAAGGAACTCGCTAGTTGGACGTTTATTTAACCGAATCGGGTACTTGCACTCACGAAAAGCTTCCTATAGTTGCCAACTTCCTATAATTCGTACCTGATACGTTATCTTATTGGAGCTGATAATCAACCCACTAGCTACTGTTTCTACTCGCTTTTCACCTAAAACATCCAAGTTTATCAAAAGTAAATGTCTACATTAAACCGTACGTAAAAAGACACATACAGCACTCGGGGCTTCTCTCGAAAATCTGCTCATTTGTGGACCACATATATGTGCTTGCGTTTGATCGATAAAGGCGTAATTTCAAATCAAGTCAAGGGTGTTTCAAACGTTAAGCCAGTTGTATGATAGGGCTTAGTAAACAAGGCTTTTTTCTGCTAGGACCACAGTGTGCCATTATTTATTTTTTGACCTAAAGTTGAAATTTATGTAGAAACGACTCTTCGTTGATTTCGACGAGCACCATGTAAAGTTGTGTGCGAAATATATTGCTTTGAAAGCTCTGCTTTAATTGGAAATCAACCATGCGCATGCAAAGAGGCTGACTTTTTGTTTGACCATTTGAAGTTAGGTGAGGACGTCAAATGCTGATAGTAGAAGGCTCTAGAATCCAAAGAATATATCCATCATGTTTGCTTGACGGGCAGCTGCTGCTGAAAGATAAAATCCCTTCGTTGAATGAGTGTCAGTAAAATGTTAATTTACATTCGCAAAACATCAAAAGGAGTTCTCTCTCTATAAACATACTTTTTTAAATTTTTTTTTCTGAGTTCGAGAGGTAGATGGTCTCTGAGTTTCGATGCCGGATGTTGTCAAACTGAATGCTCGAAACTGCGGCCGATATTTGATGATGCGGACATTTCGAGCATCTTCTGAAATTCTAGCGAAACGCAAATCTTTTGAGATGTCAGTGATTTAATTAGGTTTGTTTGCAATGGGGCACAAATGTTTCCACGGCCTGCTATCTACCTGATGCGAAACAAGTTTAGGATGAGATTTTTCGACAAACCGTACCGAATCATACTGTGTTCTAGCATACACTTCGGCAATTTTACGGAACAAAATTATTCAGTAACGGTACTTGTCTCCGGCCTTCCAGAGACTGCAAGTGTCTTTACCGTTCCAGCAAGCGAAAGCTATCTGTTATCAGTCATCTCAGATTATGAGAACGAACGAGCATCTGCGGCTTCTGGTTTTTAAGGAGAGCACATCCCAATCGGACTTTTCTAATCTAGTTTTCTTCCACATAGACAACATATTGCTTTATGTAACGTGTACTAGTTGGCCTATCATTGTTTGTCATATTCTTAAGTGCCAGCTGGGCGCCTGTATATTCTGAATATTCCTTCTGTAATTCAGGAGCGCTATGGGGAGCCAGCATGTCGGAATGGCCTATTGAGAAACACTAGGGTCACTGAGGACCGGTTTATCACGATAATATATTTTTACTTCGATGCTAAATAAGCCAATTTGATAAGACCATTCTTGTATTATTCTGCCTGATACTGTGATCCAATCAACTTGAAATGAACCTCAAACGAAAGTGCAGCGTCTTCACAGTCACAGCAGCGGGTATCACGTATATTTTTAAGCTGATGCCAAAGAGAAGATGATATCACTTCTGCACAAAATTCAACTTTAAATGATATAGACACCCTCTTAGGAAAGATGCAGATTTATTTACTTTAAACTTTGTCAAGGGTTGACCTCAGCTTGTAAAGCAGCCTGTGTAGCCCATTTGTTTGAATAGCATGTAATATAATAATGTAACATTCGTGAAGATCTTTACAATTCCTCAAAGTGATTAATTATTTTTTTGAATTCTACTTATTGAATCGTATAAAAAACAGTACCTGTTTCGAATGTGACATTCGGTACTGCCATCAACCAGGTGGACGTTTGATCAAGCTCATAAAGGTTACAACAGAGCAACGAGATTTTTCAGCGTCAACCTTCGAACATAAGGTAATTCGATGTATCTATATAAAAGCACAATACAAAAAAAATCAGCCGCGAAACACTTTCCTGTCTATTTAAAGTCTACTGATCTAGTAGAGCTAGAAAAGATCCGCATCAGGAATAATGTCTGTGGCGTACTGGCTACGTGGCAATCAACCAGTTGCCATCGTTCCGCTTCAGTGTACGGATCTTATAGCAATTATGGGACTGCAGTGTTGCTTCGAGCCGCTTTAACATAGAGCACCGCTTGCTAACGCCGTCAAATAGGGGCAATGTCAAATCGGCCCATGTACCGAAAGCGAAACGGAGAGGAAGAGAAAAGCGAAGAGGTCCGAAGAGTATAGGTTCTCAATGAAGAAACATTTTTGTTTGAATATATGACTGGTATAGTTTGATACAGCAGTCATTAAATACGCAGCGAGCTAGGATTAGTGTTTACCGATAGTACAGGTCTGCGTTTCGGCTTAAATAATACCAACAGCTAGGCCGTGGATAGCTATGCTAGTTTGGCACCACTTCTTTATCTGGCGTCAAAGTAAAAACGAAATAGACAAAAATATAGACGCACCTATGTGCCGCTGTACTAATATGTGTGCCTATCTATCTGTGTTAGCGCAGAAGCAAGGAGAAGGACCACCGCAATCTAACGGCATTTGAGTGAGCAAACGCAGACGCAAACACAGATTCTGCAGACGCTTTTGGACGGTCGACGCCGCTTGCCCTTACTACGCATTTTGAAATCCATCGAAAAATCAGGTCGGATGCCGCCGATGCTCTTGTGAAACGTCTGGTCAATCGATTTAGCGTCCGATTTGGTCAGCTAATATGCCGTACTTAAATAAAGAGTGTTTGTTACCGCTGCCGTAGTCGACTATTGATTTGTTGTAGAACAGATCGGAAGCCGAGCATTTCGGCAAATAAAGGCAAAGAAGAAAGTTAGGTGAAAATCGGTCAGAGAAGAGCAAGCAGGTGCAGTAAACAATTTTATCATACACAACGATAAGTTTCGATTTACGGAGCAATGTAGAAAAAAGTAACTTACTCTCTTTGTACAACTTCTTCGTTTGCTTACTAATATTTTAGCAAGAAAATAATGTTTATAGCTCTGCGCCCTAAGATGAGGTAGCAAATATATTCAAGGAAAGGCCCTCTGAATGTATTATTGCATCGGAATTACCTTCTTTTAGAACTGCAGTATTCAAAGTGTAGTTTCCGTTATAGTATAGTCAGGCGTAATGCATTGGTTTTTTCCGCTACAATTCGAACATGTTGGCGGGTCGTGGCGGGCATAGTTTTTTTTGGCAGTAGCGTAAAGCCAGTTATAACAGAAAAAAAAGCCCGTTATGGCAAAAGAAGCAGGTTCATCCCTGAAGTATAGCACGAGAATATGAAAGTCGGTTCTTGCGCCATATATTCACACTGAACGAACCTATACTGAAGCTATAAATCCGCTTCTTCATCCAAAATCGGCGATCTATACCATTGCCGGCCTCCACGTAGCTTCCGAGGCATCTGAAAACTCTCATGCGTTCCGTCGGACACTGCTTCGTTTACCGGTTCAAAAGTCTTTCGGTGTTCGTTAAAACTAAATTGCCCCTGTGTCGCTGCGCTCCAAGTGTCATGCGCCAGAGAAGGTACCTCATGTGACCACGCCTCTTTTGAAAAGGCGAAGCCCCTACCAAAAGTATTAGTAATGGCCGTACTCTGGATCAACACTGTGCTGCATAGCACACCATCAATATTTTATTAAAGCGGAAAAGGGACGCCAAAAGCTAATTAAGTGTAAAGCTAGCTTTTTCGATCATTAAAGCCTCTATAAAAGGCAGGAACTTTAAACAGCTTAACAGTCTAAAAGAAAACGTATTGTGCGCAGTGTATTTGAAAGAAATGCTGATCTCCGCTCGAATTTCGAAAACATCGCATTGTTGTTTTGTCCTAAAAAGAATTGACACTTCGTCTGGTACCGTAAGCACTGGACAAACGCACATCCATTACGATAAACAGCGCGCCAAAGTTTTTCCCCAATACGAACGTTCCCCCCTGTACATGTATGCCATAGGGGCGATGTAGGAGGGAAGTTGAAAAAAGCGAGGGTAATTTTCTAGTAAAAGGAGTTGAGAGTGAAGGGAGCGTTGGCCAAGATGCGGTGCGGTTTGATAATTCCAGAATTTTGAAAAAATCAACAAATACGAATATGGAATCAGACTCGGACAAGATACATTAGATTACCATTTGATTATCGCTAAATAAAGAAGGAATATGGGTGGATTAAGCTCTATTCTATTAGAATGATTTACACAGTTTACTTGTTCAAGTAAACAACTATTGCAAAGGTTAGTAATAGAAGACTAAACTCCACTAACATACCGCTGAGTGACACTCTCAGATTTAGGGTAATAATAAGAGTAACAATTCTCAAACGAGCCAATAAAAGTAATAGTTGTAATAGTAATAAGTAAATATATATATATATATAAAATAAATAAGCATAAAAATAAGAGACTAGCTGAGCATGCGGTGAAGAAACACGAGTCACAGACTGAAAGTGCTAGATATGCATAGCGATGATTCGGTCGATCTTGCAACTTACCCAGCGTTACTAAACGAATAATGTTTTGAAGCACCGTTTCGCTCGACACGCTATTTACTGCCTGTTCAACAGAGAAAGATATGAACTTAACTCATCCGATGCTCGAAATTTAGTATATTCGAAGAAGTTAACAATGGTGGCATTAATATGTTAGGTAAAATAGGTAAAATGTAAATAGTAAAAGGTTAGGTAATAAATAGGTAGTTATTTTGCCTTTGACTTCTCGAAATGGCGCCATTTGGTCCCGTGCGTCGTAGGTTCGTATATCTATTACACAGTATACAGTCTCTCTTGTCTAGATGTGAGAACGGACTGTGTCCATAACGAATATTAGACTGTTACAAGCGAAGCCCGCGGACATTTGAAATTGAATATCGGTTGAACTATTTGGGCTAGAACGATGGTCTTAATGCGTGTTAGAGGTATTCCCCATTGTTTCTACACGCTTGTTCCAGCTGCTTTAAGCCATACACCTGTCATTCGCGTTCCGTATGGCCTCTTGAAATTACCTCTGATCACATTCTGGTGAGATATGCTTGTTCGCCAGTTACCCTTTTTAGGGCATAAAAAGCCCTATAATCGCACTAATTTAGATCGAGAAAATAAGCTGGTTAGAGCCAAAGTTGAATAT
Source organism: Varroa jacobsoni (assembly GCF_002532875.2). NCBI lineage: Eukaryota > Metazoa > Arthropoda > Arachnida > Mesostigmata > Varroidae > Varroa > Varroa jacobsoni. The sequence goes on from NW_019214675.1 coordinate 72,183, forward strand.
TCCTTTGTTCAATCAAACAAGTAATTGAGGCGATAATAACGATAAGATCTGGTGTCGTCATCAAGTACCCAATCTGCATGCTTTAGGTTGTCCTGCCAACGGCCCATAAGTCCCGTAAAAAAAACTCTGATAGCGGGTTGCATTCATTGTTTCATTTTTGGTTAATATCTCATAGTGGAAGTGTTCGTTGCAGGTACTGTCAGCATCTTACGTCTGAACCTACTTAACGCTTCCACCCAAGTCGATTTTTTTCAAGGCCGCGCCATTCTCTCACCTGATCGCTCTTTGGCTTGCGGTGAAGATTGGACCACGCTTCGTATGCTCCAGGCAGGCTTTTATAAAAAGCCTCCTTAATGCAATACGTTCTTGTTCTTCGGATCCAATTTCTAAGCATCTCTGCTCAACACTCCAATCCCTGTTCGTTCTCAAAGCGCTTACATCATTCACATATTGTGCTTTTGTTTGAAACCTCCTCGACTTATGTCTTTACCAATCTTCGATAAATTTTCACAGCGCTGCGGCTTTCGGTGAGCAAAAGCTCAACCACTAAGCGTTGATTTTCAAGGGTAAAGGTGTTTTTCCTTTTAGAGCCATTTTTCCTGGAGTAACCTCATTCAGTTTTCGGCCATAAATTTTTAGATGACTGGAGTATTCACTAGCTAAATTTTGTCCGCTAATGGTGTATAGATTGAAAGTTATTCAGTTAATTCGAAAGTCCGCCCGATCCGCTTGTAACAGCCTATATCTACAAGCGTATCCGTTAGAGCAAAAGAGAAAGCTTTTGCTCGACTGTTCCTCACAGACAACCCCGTTGGGGTGAGTCAAATGGCCGTTACTATTTCTCTGAGGGACTGGGTGGTGAATACCAATGTGCAAGCCGCCTAGTTTACTTTCTCGCTCTACAAACCGTACACAGAATGGGAGACCTGCGAAAGGTCGACCTCACCGCTAGACTTTTATGGTAAATTTTTATATTTTCTACGTCCGACAGTGAATAATGTTGTCGACCTAACCTCGATAAAAGTAGAGAACTAGAACTTACGACTGTCTCAAAGACATTTGCATTTCGGTATTTGATAATTTAAAAGAACGTGGAGCATTGGAACACATCGCCACATAGTAACTGTTATAAGGAACGTTTGATTCAAATTATTTTCCATGTCTACAACCATAATATTTTAGTTTTTATATAGAACCATCTTATTTAAGGTTTCTATATCCATATAAAGTACACGAATAAATATTGGTTAGACTATTTAGAACTACAAACGACTGGTTTCGTAGTTCCTATTGATGTCCCTATAAGTATACGATTGTGACTATAGTGCGATTTCCTCCATCACTGGACAGGGTACTACCATTTCAGTAAAATGTGTCAATGATGGTTTCTGTCAGCAACAGCTCTGTTTCTTTCGCGCTTCTTCGGCTCGGGTAGTATTTATCTAGAGAGTCTGCGTTTGTGCCACCATCGTGAAAGTCTCGTTTCTCTCTTGTTATTATTGCCTTCAAGCGCGGTCCGTGAGACCAATTTTATATAGAAATAGAATGTCTAGAAATTATTTTTTGCTGTATAGTTGTTAATAGACGGACCCGTGTTAGTGAATATAATATCGTAGCCTGAGTGTAGGACCTCTTTTTTTCTAACAGATAAAGGAGATCGGACGAATTATTAGATGCAGATAGTGTATTTAAGAATATATGACAAAAAGACATTTTCATCATCTTTGCTTTCCCAGATGCCCACATATTTTTAGCAAACAGTACTTTTGCAAATGGCACATGACTGTTATATTACTGCTCTGCACTAGCTGCGGAAGCATTTTTAAAAGATAGCATATGGAAATTGAGAGAATCGTAGTTTATTATGCGAGCAGAATTAATTTCGTTTAAAATTAGGAAGCTCTCAGAGAATTACGATGTCACGGCCTCCGGCCAATGTGAGAAATAAATAAACTCAGCACTAAATCACAGATAAGCGGCATAGGCAGTTTAGCGAAAAGTAAAAAAGATTTTTTGCTGACTGATAAAACTAAACTAACCCCCTACCATCAAATTAGAGGTATCACACATGAAACTACTATTATAAAATGATAATAAGGCTTAGGTATGTTTGAACGCAGTTTGTGGAATAGGCATCAAATAAGTTCTACATGCCTTATATTAAATCCTTTTAAGAAATTCTACCACGAATTAGATATGATTGGGTGTTAATTTGCTATTGCTTGTAATATCCCATGCGTCGTTTGTAAGCTTTTAGCCTAATTGTACTATCGATATTTCCCTCAAGTACGCCGGATGTAACTACTGCCATTGCCATTTTTTTTCCACACGTATGAAATTAAGAGTCAGCGTTTACCACATATCCGTTACCGTAGATAGTGGTAACTATCAGAGTGGAAAGGTGCGACTTCGTCTGTTTTGTATGAAGTTGTGTTTATATCGTACACGATAATTCATGCTTCTTGGGACACTCTATGGCGTTAAAGCATTCAAAACGTAAACGCAGTGTCGTCCGAACAAACGAACGGGACCATTAGAACAGACAGACAGACAGACGAAGGGTGATGTGTTTTTATTTGACAGCAAATGTCTTTCGATTCATGCTCCAGCCAGTCACGCAGGCAGAGTCAGTGAACGAGCACATAAAAAAGCAAAAGAAAGCGAAGAATCGAACAGTAGGATGAGCGAATACTAGGAACTATTGACACGAATAGGAGAAATTCGATTATTTTTGAGAAAATTTTCGTTTTCTCCCTGCTCTAACCCTTGTTTCGAACTTTGCTCCAGGACGACGTCGTCTTCGTTGACTACCACCGTTTCTCCCCCATTCACGCTCCCCTCGTCTCCCACCGCCCGGCTACTATTGAAGTCTGCAATTCTTCTCGTTGCCAACAGCTGACTGTTCGGTAGTCATAGTGGTTCACCTGATTCTATTGTGTTCGTTGTGGGTTCCTTCTCCAGTTTCTTGCCAGCCTTGGTTCTTGGCCATCATGGTTAGCTCTTCGCCGTGTTGCTATTGCCTGCAATGTTTCCTCGTGTGTGAGCGCATGTAAAAGACAGCGGCCATTTTGTGTCTCCAAGCGGTACAAACACCGGGTCGACACGTCTGTGACTCCAATCGGTTTGAACCGCTCACTGGCGAAATTGACAGCTTCAGGCACGGGTAGGTCATGGAGTAGTTTGCAGCCAGCGGCAGTTAATCCCAAGCAGAGGCGAAGTAATCAGCAGTCGATACTCGGCATTCTACATGACTTTCACCGGTGCTTTTTATAATCATTATCATACCGCCATTGGTAACATGGCACAGTCAGATGCGACAGAAGTAGCATCAGCGCACTGTTGTTTTTCTTCGCTTTTATGATAGCTGAGCTTGACTACTGTGCCCGCGTTAACCGGTTACGGACGGGGGCTCCAATCGCCTTCCGGGTCCGTTCATCGGCTCCAAAGCGATAGATATATACAGTTGTTATTGGCTGGTGAGCTAACGGTCATTTAAGCACGTAAGCAGAGCTGATAGACAAAATCCAACCTATCATGTACGATAATTCTAATAAGTTGGCGAAGCGTTACTTACCAAATGATCGGCCATGTATTCAACGGAACTGTCATTGCAAAATTGCGATAAAAGAAGCGGCTACTAAAATTACCGCCGCCATCACCA
>NW_019214676.1:0-75646 GCF_002532875.2 Varroa jacobsoni
TTAAAAATTTTCTCGAACATTTCAGCGCTTGCGGGAAACTGTTCCAAATCGGGTTGGATACAACAAGTTGGTTGGATAATATATGTTTATTTATTAATTCAATTACCTTTTATAGCTGCTTGGCTCTCCAATTACACAAATATATATATATATAATCGAAAAAGGATCTTTTTATTTAAAAAGATCCTAATATCAGATTTTTCATTTTTTACATCGACAATTTGGTCTATTCTGTTTTTAGCCAATATTTAATCTTTAGGTCTGAAACTTTTCTTCACGGCTGCATTCGATAACCGTAATACGTAGATAAAAAAAATTAACCTAATTTAACCTGTATGGTTGATAAATAACATAGTTTTTTTTTGAGCCATTGCTCGCCAGTCAGATATACTTGATATATATGAAAAATCGGAAGAAAGGCTTGAAATAAGTAAAAAATGCAAGATAAGTTATATAATAGAAATTCATCATACAGTACAATTATTTGCCAACTGATTTTTTGCATCTATGATATATTCTTGTCAACGAAGACGGCTGGCCATCCTGTCAATGGAACAACTCCAGAAAAACTGATTTAGGCAACTGCTGATCATTTCAATGGCGCTTGCAACTTATATATAACGTATAAATTTATGTATAGAACAAGCACTGAAACTTCAGACTCATCAAACCTATCGTGTACCGTCGCAGCGATATATGCCCTAGACCCACAAAATACTCCGTCATTATTTTACTACGATATGAAACATCCGATTCTCTTTTGAATCCCGATTAAAAAGAGTCCAACCAGACCTTCTGTTCTAACCACTTGAGCCTTGACTGTGCTCAGATTTATAGCCCAATACGTACAAACAGTGTCATGAATCAAGCTAGCTATTACACGACCTACCTACATAGGTAGACCTGCGCTATTTCGCACCGTGTGCAACCGAATACTGAATTTCTCTTCCGTGGTGAGAAAGAAAGCCCGTCAAGGTATAAACAGAGTACAAGTCGATAATGTGCTTTGCTGTTAGCAAAGATCGTAGCAGGTTAAGTAGGAGTTCTTTTCTGACTTCCTGGGTCACCCAGTGGAGGCGGTATGACACTTCGCGCCATCCTCGTGAGACTGGTGGCGTTCGGGTTCCTTTTTGTGTTGTATTGTGTTCTACTCCTAAATCCCGCAGTACCATACAGTGCTAGATGCAGGGGGCACCTCTGTATCGGCAGTTCGATGCGCGGGCCAGGCCGGAAATCGGTGTCTCGGAGTGAGAGAGCCTTGGAGGACCCCATTCTGATCTTCGCTCGCTCGCTCGCTCGCTCTCTCTCTCTCTCTCCCTTGCTTTCTCCATCCGTCACCCCGCGTTCTTTACGCTCACCTTGGGCTCTCTGCGTCATCTGCCAGAATACGGAGGTATGCTCTGGAGTGCATTCACTAGATTATGCTTGCCGCAACTTGTTCTTGAACTTGGAAAGTCGATAGATATCGTTGGCATCAGACACCGACCAGATCGTTCGGCCGCTCTCATGTGACTGCTTCGAGATGTCTGCATCGGCCGCCTATAGAAACGCTATAAATGTACTATACCAGTGAGAGGCCTCGCCGATTGGCCTACGGCCACGACTAAAACAGGTTAGTCGCTTTGAGAATCGCCTGGAATACGGGAGCCCCCAATTCAAACTGGAGCACATCCGCCTTTCCGCCACATTACCAGGAAGGAGCGCTTGGACATCGAGGACAAACAGACAGGAGTAGAGTAGAAATGTTAGCGCAGCTCCAGCGTACTCTAGGTTACTAGCCGCTGTAGTCAGACTGTGCGATGGAGACCAGAGTACTTGTTAGTTGAAACATGGGCTCAGACAATGGAACACGTCTTAGGTTTTCGATGGATAATACAATGATGTTGTGCGGTATCCTACTAGTGCAACGTTTTTCTTCTTCTGTGATAAATGTGTGTATATAATATACGTGTACATGTTCTACGAACGTTTCAAATGTGCAACGTGGTATGAGATCTGCTCTCCATTCATTCTGATTCACGCTTAAAAGAAACAGTTTGAATTCTACCACAAAGGATTATGGCGTGGGTGACGTTAAAACAGAGGTACCCGTGACAACAGTGGAGTAACAGAATTGAAAGAACTCACTATTCCTACAAGTGGGCTAAGTTGTTTAACTAAGTCTTGGTAAGTTATTTGGCTATCTAGAGGGAAGTACTCATTGATTTGATAAAGTGTTGGTATAACTATTCTCGGAATAGATACATGATCTCAATATGAATTGTGTTTGAAACCTTTTTTTAGGCGGCCTTGTTTTACCCTAGTTCCTAGTCCTGTTCTGTTCGAGTCCGAACACGGAGAACTGGACAATATATGGCAACTTATATGTTCTTTTTCAATTTAATTTTTAAAATCAACATTTTCTATTAATTAAAATTCAAAAACGTATACGTAGTTATTTTTCGGGTGTTAGCCTCACATAAATTCCATTTTACTTTTTACCCATGCGAACCTTCAAGTTCAACGATAGATACATAAACAGATAAATAAAGCTACACGAATTAAAGTAGTCGGCGAACTCAGCCGAGCAAAAGCAGGTAATTCTAGCGGTAGCAGAGCGAACAGACCGTTTGACCTCCTTGCAGGACCTTTTCAAGGGGCCAATATAGCTGCAACAGAAGTGTGGGCAGATGAACTGAAAAGGGATGACACTGCCAGGTAATGTAACATAAACGGGTTCCATCGACGACTGCCGGCTTCTCTCATTCGCACCGTGTATGCCATGCCCGTCTTTGCGTTGGATATATTCGGCACGCTACATCCACTAGGAAAGGCGACCCAAAACTTTCATTAAGTGACCAGGCTTCTACCCTAAACAACGTTGATTCGGCAATACCAACTGCTTGCTGTACAGGTCACAGCTTTGTGGCACGTGAAACTCCGCTGAGAAAGGATAGCTTCCATCCTGGGCAAAGCTTCTCTATCTTGGCAGAATGACTCGGTCGTTTTTCAGCGCCCAGTTAAGGGTTAGCGCTCGCACTGCCCCCGCTGCCCCGGACAAGACCTGTCCGGAACGGAACCTGCCGCGCGTCTGTAAAGCCGCTTGTTCCACACAAAGCTTTTTAGTAGCTTTTCTTGTTTGCCTTTAGCGCTGTCCTCGTACGAAAACGTGTTTTTCCCCTATAGCCTCTCTCTCCCCTAGGACGGCAAGAGGGGTGGTGGTCTTACAGTTGCTTAGCATCAAGAGTAGAAGCAGCGGCAACCGTCGGACCGGGTGTTCATTCAAGTCCACTGACCGGCTTTGCCCGCCGTTCACTCACTGGAGATCAGCTTCAGGTCGTTTCGCCGCCACAGCCCAAGCAGCAGAAGCGGCTTATTCGTTTGCTACTATACTAGCTAGTAACATGTAACTGGTGATGGAGGTGCTGTTTAAAAAGCTAATCAGCGAACATGAGTTAAGCTAAACAGATGCACCCCCGCGTACTGAGCGGATGGGGACTTAGTAAGGTGGTTTGTCCCAGTTCCCTAGAGTTCCCTGCCCTTTTCCTTAAGGGCGGTAGGGCAAAGCAAAGACATATACTGCTGATCTCTGGATAGGATCGCGTGAAGGCGACAAGGAGCGCGCTACGCGCTCCTGAAGCACGAAAAAGCGCGCGGGAGCAGAAGTTAGTCAAAGGGTTCGGTTATACAGTGGTAGAAGGAGCGGGCCAATGCCTCTCGAGGGACTAACTGACGAAGTAACTGGCCGCGTTAGTTGCAACAGCATATGAAAGCGAAGAAGGACTCCTGCTTTGAGCGCCGTCCCAAGGACTTCGAGCTGAGAAGAGCGGGCATCCCGCCGGTCTGCTAGAATGTAATGATGGCATCAACACCATCACCAAGAAGGCACTGGCGGGTCTAGTAACCAAATACAGGGCTTGCCTGTTTGTTTGTTTGCTTTGTTGGAACGCTCATTGCTATGGGATCATCTCAGCTAGTAACACGATGTGCAAAGTTAGAACCTCACTCCATTTAGAAAATGAACCTGGCTATACTTCGTTCAATTTGAATATGAAATGAAGCAGGAGCGGCTGTTTTTAAAAATGGCGGTTAACAGCAGTTACCTAACTACGTTTAGGTGGTTAGGCGGGATTTCGGGCGGTGTTAAAAACGTTGCTGTCTTGACTACATTCGCTTTCGAATGGGTTTGCTTAGAGACATTGGGCATAGAGCTTGCGAAAGCTCAAACATCTGCAAATTGGAATAGGGCCGTCAAGGTTTATTGAAGTTCAAGAGATTGAACCGGTTTAGGTGAACGGCTCGAAGATAAGGTTAGAGATCTCTTTAGAGACATATCTACTTTGTAAAACATTAATTGGCCGGACGATATGTGGGAGTTGTGTCGGCCAGAAACGTTCCGTTGCCGTCTTTTGCGCTAAGTCGATATGTAGTGGTTTGACACATACAGAAATTCCATATACCTATAGAAAATGTTGGTTCTACTTACCTGTGGAGAACTTTTCTCTGTTTAGAGAAAGAATTTTTCGTTACGGCAAAGACAAGCAAACCGTAACCTTGAATAAACTGGGAGGGGTTGCCTGGCAGACTAAAAAAAAAACAAAGGCTAAGATGAAAAACAATCAAGTTATTTATGTGTACATAAAATTAGACAAGTTTTCACGCGGAAGTACATATTTAGCGCCGTTGTATTGCTTTGTGATAATGTACCAAACGCTCATCCCCTACGGCGATTCTCACAGAAGTTCTGCGGTGGTTAGCTGACATTAAACGTGTTATTTATTCATCTATATATCCAGTTGGGCGCGAGAGAGGTATTCCACATCGGTAAATACGAACAGCTCGTCCTGAAAACGGGCAGAATGGGCTCGTCCCTGGGCGCGTTCAGGAGCTAAGCATAAACATGGCGCGATTTTTGTGCCACCAATTAGTTGTATTAAGCAGTCGTTCGCGTTGCCATGGCCAGATGCAAATGTCGTGACAATGTCCCTATATTTGGGTTACATCTGTAGGTGGGCTTTGTATGTATAAAAAATAAAAAATAGACATGCAAGCGAACAAGCTAGATCAAAAGTAAAACGCTTGGGGCTAGCGGGCAAAATAAGTGTCGTTGGCGGTATAAAAGCGAATGAAACCCTGTGACAGGTAAACTTCGCAGCTGTGTAGGATCAACAAAATATTTAGTGAGTGGATTTTTGCAGGACTACATGACAGCCGACTGGAATCTAATGCTGATTTTTTGGTGTGTCTTAACCAACGGAAATATCAGATTAGTTCAAATAGTCCTAATTAATTACGAGTGAGCTTGCTGTCTTCACAAATCTATACGTTCATACACATATGGTACCTTCTAATCACTATGTTACCCTTTACTGAAATAATCTGATAGAGAAACATTTTCAAATTTAAACCAATACCCAATCGAAGAATAGAAGTGGCCTTGTTTTTTGTTAGCTAAAATTTTAGCTACAAATTAGACATATCCGACGGCATTAGGAAAACTACTTGACTATAAGAAACCTAGCGCTATACGTACCACTTAGAAAAGCGGAAAGAAAGTTATAGAGATTTCTCAAACGTGGGTCGAGAACTAGCTACTTCGAACCGAAATACGTAGCGAAGACATATATCAATGGGTAGCTATTTATGACTGTACTGAGATGTAAAAATAGAATTTTCATAGTTCAATAAGTACCGATCGACGATACAGCTCGTTTCCATTGCTGTTGCTGTTGCCCTCGCTTATCGTTATCGTTGGTCGGCCTTGTTTACATAATTGATATAGGCCTTCTATCCAACCCCCTGTCGTATTAAACCCCTAATGTTTTCCCTCGTGACTGAGTTCCGTAAAACTTCTCTCCACTACCATTTTCTCCGGAGACCATTATGCCACCTCTACTATCAGATACATCTATCAACCCATGAACTATGTGAACTTGTATCTGCACAGCCCCACTTCCTTGTACGATGCTATCGAAAGGCTCAAAGAGAAACCTGCGGGTCTCCCTATCATTTTCCTCCGTCCCCCACTGGAGCCTTTTTTAGCTTTTATTGGTTAAGTAGTTAAAATTTGATCAGCTGACATAAGTCCACGAGACAACGGCTCTGCCCCTTTCGTTTCCATAGAGAGCGATGATAGCTACCGGCATATAGACTTTTATAAAAAGACCTTCATGACTCTTTTCCCACAGCTGACTCCGCTATAAAGAGCGGAAGGAATGCACAACGAAGCGTAAGCCGAGCAACCACTACAGCTGAAACGGGCACGGTATTCCTCCCTGTGTCTATATGACGATCGCGACTGTCATCGAATGCTATGAAAGTGAATAGAACGAGCTTACGCTTGAGGGCTAGCGGTAGAATCGTTTTGTATAATTAGAGTATAGCCAAGTAACCGCTAGCGGGCAGGATGGGTGCTAGCAAGGACAAATGCTGGGCGTGTATTGAATGTCTCAACCATTTACAAATAGACTACTCATTTTGCTTATGAAGAAGCTTTTGCACTTTATCTTGATTGATTTTAATGGATTTGCCCTATCATCGTTTGGCCTAGTTTGGAGAGACAAGCAAACGAATCGAGTCATTTCTGATGGAGTTATTCATCGAAGATGCGATAGCGGTTCCGTGTCAAAGACAAATTAATATTATAACTTTCAATTAATTAGCCTTGTGTTAAACACAGTTACGGGTAGAGACGTTAGTATATTGTCTCATGCCAGCACTGCAGCAAGAGCGAGAAGCGCCGTTAGGCCACTTGTTTGTTAGATAATTCCTATGTTAAAATTAGCAATTGTTATAAGAATTGCACACTTACACATTGTACACACAGTGTGTCAGCATTTCAGGGCCTTAAACCCACGCGCTTCCGTTTTCTGCGAGCCCTGTCATCGCGCTACCTCGAAAGCGGCTAGTTCATCGGACCAATTCCGACTAGCGAGAGGTCGGCTAGCTCTCAGATCGGCTAGGAGCTAGCTCGTACTCACACTCAACCTGCACTCGACTCTATTAGGGGCTAGGTTAGGCACGTACGCTACTGGAACGGCTACTTGAAGGGCGTCGTCGGCGACGCATAAAAACCTCCGCCAATATTCGTGGACCGCTGCTGTTGCTACTCAAAGCGCTAGCCGAGATCGCGGGCAGGGAGGCGTCCCACCGTAGCGTGTTGTGCCCAGCGTTGTTCCAGTAAGTTGCTCTCCAGCCAATTTCCCTACAGGCAGTTGGCAGCGTAGGTCTTGTAGGCTCGTAGACGCTTCTTGTCCTCACACCCGAAACTAACTATGGTTTGTGTGAGTGAGCGGTCGAGCGCGTATCGCTGCTCGAAACGGGCTGTTCCTGCTGCTTCTTGCGCGGTGGGCGCCGAATTGGGCCATCGTCGCTTAGCCAATGCTACTGTGACAACCAAATCCAACTGTATATTATTAACCTGGTCTTGTAACGAAACGCCACCGAATCAACTAACGAAGAAACGAACGAGCACGAGGTGCTCCGCCAAACCCCTTACTCCTACCTTGCTCCGTCCCACTCGATGTCCATATTCAAATCCAACCCAATGCACTCCTGGTCGTTATCAGCAGTAATAGTATGGAAATCAGTTCGTAGCAGTAGTAGCAGCAGAAAAAGTATCAGCAACAGGGCAAAACGGGCCGCGAGCTAACAACAAACGTATTCCGCTGGTTTGTCGCCTGTGTCGCGTTTTTTTAGCTCTTATTACGTACTTACTGGAACACTATTCATGCTACCTATAGTGATGGCACTCGACGACAGAATCTGAAAGAGACTAGGCAAGGCCGATTAAAGCGATGGCGTGCTAGAATCTAAACTCTAATATAAACGGAGGATTAACTATCGGAATGGCGGAAGATCGCGTTCACGCTAAGGGATCGCACTGAATACTTAATGCTTACAGATATGTGTGCATCTCCGGTTATGCTGTCATGTTAATATGTTAAAGTAACCTCACGGCTCAAATACATACGTGTAATTTATTTACATTATCTTGTTAGTTTATACTTTTTCTCTATAAATTTTCCTTTATATATGTGTGTATAGGCAGGGGAGCGGAGTGATACAGTTGGGACCGGCCCAAAGCGACACGGCAATTCGGGTGTCTTCATTTTACATCTGCCAGCAGAACACGTAAATGACCGCAGTAGAAAACGAAGACTCTTCAACTCTCAAGTGACTTTTTTTTTACAGACATTTAATAAACTTGTGCCCCACAATGTACATACACATTGTGCTACATAGAGTGATACATTCCTACCTGCGCGCCGACTCATCTCTAGTTCAGTAGTTATATTTTTTCAGTATACAAGGAGTCACTGATGATTTCAGCTGATCAACTGCTATTGCGAGACGACGTTCCAGTATAGTCCATTCTATGATTCTGTATTCTTGTTTCTTTTTTGCAGCATAACGCCACGCCCTAATGCTCTTTCATCTTTATCGATTGCTGATGCTTCGTCTCAAAGGCTACATACGCGCTTCAGACGATGAACTCTTTTTGCCCACCTTCCCCTGTGTCTTTTTCGCTTCCCGCCTGATAAGCAAGTTTTTGGAGGACGTCTTCATTCTCGCTTATGCAAGACGGGAGCGATTCTTAATTGCGCATCTCCCGCCCTCACTTACCTGCTCCCATCGATGTTAGTGTCATGTGCTATTGCGCGATCATCCGTCTGATTTTTTGCGCAAACAACTATTACAGCTTTTTTTTTCTCATTTCCAAGGACAATCAACAGTGGAACAACCTCTGCTACGCGGGTCGCTTCTTACCTATGCGTCGTCTGCTGCTGTTCAAGAACATCGTAGCATGCACCTTTCGTTCACAGGTTTGTTCTCAGTGGATTAGATTGGCCAGGCTTGCTCGTCAACCCAAGAGTCGTCGCTGATGCTGGGGGTGGAGTAGCGGTGATGATGACGACGACGACGACGATGGTGATCATAGCTAATTTTTGCCTGTCCCATCGGCCTCCCCGAGTGTCTCCGTGTCTATCTGTCTGTTTGTGTCCCAGTGGAATGACGCTTTTTGTTTTCTTGGTTGCTATTGCTCGCGTACGCTGCTCCGACCCTCATTTTAGCAGCCGTAGCATTAATGCTGTTGGTACTGCACTGCGTTCTGGGAGCTTGAGTATTAACGGCAGATCCGCGGTTCACGGGAGCCAAATAACTGCCACTGATGCGCCGCGACCTAATGGTTAGTTATTAGCGCGGAACGGCTGCCACGACGGCAGCACAGTGTATTGAGATCCATGAGATCATGATGGAGATTAGCGGACCGGGGAAACTCGGGGCGATTGGCTACCCCCTTAAGCGGAGAAGAGCGGCTAGACTAAAGAAGAAAGAAGGCTAGTTCACAGTGTTTGGGTAAGAGCGTCTGCGACTTTAGAGGGACGCACTCGATACTGTGACCAGTCGCGTTTCTACCCCTCAGCACAGCTTAACTAACAGACCCAGCGCTTAGACCCAGCAGTGCGCTTCCGCTCCGCAGTTCACTCAGAATTCGTTGCGCCGCTGCAAGTTCACCATTATCGCCTGCATCCGCCACATCACCGAAATCTTCCAAAGCGCCGTGAGTCCGTGTAGCGGTGGGTTCAGCTTAGTGAAGTAGCAATACTAGTAGTAGTTTCTGGTTAAATATTGACAACGACGATGTGTATTTTTAGAACTATCCCAGCCCCTCACTTCTTCCCTTTCTCGCCGTTCGCCCCCGACAAAGTCTCCATTTTCCCAATCCGTCCTCCCCTATGTCTTCGCCCCCTGGAGTATACAGGGGGACACCTCTCATTACTCCGAGTACACTTCCTATAGCAGGGACAGTTGCAATAGCAGCGGCTAGGAGCCGGCCGTCAGAGTCAGGTAAGCGGTAGGCTGTGAGGCTGTAAGGCAATGATTTGCTGCGGAGCGTAGCGCAGCACCGTTGCGGGGGCACGCGATGCGATGGACCGCACCCCCTACACCGGCAGAGCTATCGGAGCACCGCGTTAGGGGACTAGACACGTCGAGCTGCGAGTCGCCTGAAGAAAAGAGGAAGAGCAGGTCTTCGGGAGAACGATGCAGGAGTGTTAGAGAAACGCTCATTCTGAACTGCAAACTACAGCATCGGAGAAGTTACTAATTGCCTTACTTCTTTGTCGTTGGCCACCTTTGTGTTAGGGCAGAGTGCGAATTTAAACGCACTTAACGCTTAGCTTAGCTGGCTTTTACCACTAGCTGGTTTCCCCACCCCACCGCCAAACCCAGATTCCCTCCACACCCTGTTGGCCGTAGCCGTGTAGGTACTCCATCGTCGCCATCCTCACTCCTGACTGTGATCCCCGCTAACCGCTCGCTTCAGATACTTCGCAATTGTAAGTGAATCCTATTTAGTGGAACGTAAGAAAAATCAAATAGATTTTTAGAGCTGACTTGTTTCGAACAAACAATACTGTGAACATAAAAGCAATACTTATTGAAAAAAATTAGGAATCTAAACATTTGAGTTCGGTTTTTCCCGCTAGTTTGTATAAAGTTTGCACTTGTGCTCTACTGGACGAACATTGACCTTGTGACAAATTCCTTTAACATACAGAACACAACTCGTCAAACACAGTTCTACTAGGACCTCCATCAACATATGGGCCACTTCCGGGAAATCGGCAATCACGGTTTATGACTGGCATTAGCCACTACGGGCTATGCAATCGAGAGAAGTTGAGTGCGAAACCGACTGGTCTTCTAATAAATTCGTATGCCACTCGAGTCTGTGTAGATTTCTGCCTTCACATCTCATTTGGCTTCCAATGGTTTCCTGGATCGAGGAGGCATATTGCACTTCCCGATTACCCCACATTCCCATTTACTGCGTCTGATAGCAACACGGTCATGTCATGCAGATTAGCCCAGCTGAAACGGTCATTCCGGGGGCTTGCTTACTTGCTATATAATCCTCTCGTTGTCAGTTCTGTCTTATTGCCATCATCCTGTTTGATTCGGTGCTGTTACTCCACCAGTGTTGTCGATTTGCACTAGACAGAGTGAGCCTTTTGCGTTGCTCCTTTCATGCCTCGTGAGTCCTTAAATAGGATCCCGAGTATCTAATAGTACTGCCCATTTTCTATACGAGCTGTGTCACACTGTGCTCGTGCTCGCTGAATGCGGACTGCATGCTGTGCGTGTTTTTCTGTGTATGCGCTTAACAAAATCAAACTTTTCCATCGGGTCTCGGCATCCATTCCAAACTGCCCCCAACCTGCCAAGCGCCGCCAGCGAGGCGATCCACCCACCGACCTTTTCGATGGTGGATTGATAATGAGCGGAGCCTATGTCTGTGCTAATTGTGCAATTGGAGGTGTTTCTGCGTTTATGTTGGTGGCTTCTATAGGGCTGCAATGGAAGCGGTCGCCCATTGCTTGCGCCGGTCGGTGGCGGGGTGATGTTTTTTAGAGTTTCAGTTTTTGCAGCTTGTCTTGTTCTACTGCTAGACTCATGTTGCCGACGAGATGCTGTATGTACGCGGACAGCATCTCGTTTTGCGGCCTCGTGAGCTCGCGCCGGTCACAGCTGGTGGCTTAGAGTGATCTGAAGTTGTCAATGATCTGAAGCTCAGTGAAGCTGTCTCGTTCTGAAGACCTGAGAAAAAGGGAGGAGGAGGAGGAAAAGAAGGGCAAGCCTTGTTCTTTGGGCCCGTTGATTTCGGCGGGGTGGATTAATCAATTGATGAGTTTGTGTCATTACACGACGCAATAGGATGGACCAGTGAAGACCACAAGCTTACAGATGTTGTCGCCGTTGTCAGTATCGTCTTTTTAGCATTTTGTTTGGCCGGCGATATGCTCTAGTTGCTGTTTTGGCTGTGTCAGACAGTTCTTATTGTTTTCGACGGCAGTGACAAGCTATGGGATTGAAGATCTCTTCAACGTTCTTATATGATGCGTTTCTGATGTATAGTGTGTGCGCTCATATACTAGCGGACATTGCAATGTACAATAGATGCGCATTGTGGTAAAGTAGTTGGACGTGAATTGGGGTAAAGGAGCTGAGTTTGTTTAGTTAGCGTCGAAGGTCCCGAACATGGATCATGTAATGAGGTAACGACAGAACCGGGGGGTAAATATATAGTATAAGATAGTATTGTACCGGCAAAGATGTTCGACTTAAGTAAAATGACAACTAACAGTTACACAATGAAAGTATAGGCGGATAATTTGCATTGCAATATACCACACTATTTTGCTTAAGCTGGCTTATTTCAAATAGATGTTTAGCTGCGCGGCAGACAGCGAACAAACTCATACATTCATCATCTAATTATACCTACTTATCTTACATATTTAGAGAATATATATACTTTTTCTTGCATCGTACCTTCATACATTGTAAATCGGCTCAAATCTGAACTAAACGAGCTGGAAATTTGAATCGATTTTAACCCACACAGACACCCGCCATTAGCAACAATGAATAGATACAATTTTACTATTACCGACTATTCCTAACCTCCAAGATATGATACTTAATGAGGCCTTGTTCTGATACGACATACCTGCTCAGTGGATCAACAGTAGCTGACGATCGTTACCAACCGCAACGTAAATTTTACACAAAAATCGAAAAATGCCCGCATAGCCATGAACGTAGCAAAAGAAAAAGCTCGCTTCTATAGCGTCTTTTTCAGCGCCTCATATATTTCCGATCGAATCTCTTTCTGTAGATTGCTTTCCTATATTGAAAGCACAAAGTAGACACACAGCTATTCGAAAACTTATTTAATAATAAAGTGGCTCCGTATGGCCACTACGTTTTTAATACGTCGAGCTGAGAAAGTAGATGCAACACAATGACTTTTGCTAATAAAAATCATACTCTGTTTTGCAACTTAGACATCGACAAAGCCTTGAGAAACTCTCTTTTGCTATTGCTATCAATTCCTAAAGGTTGTTCAATGTAATTAGTATAATAATAGACAAAAGCGAAGTAATATCATAAGGCTTAATGTACCAATGAAACACGATGAGTTGATTTCTTGAGTTAATTTTGCCCACCCATTCCTGTATATGCTGGTGCCTTACAGTCTAGAACATGCCTAGAACATAGCGCATGGCTACGGCGTAACAGCTAGCGTGCAGCACGTTACGCCAGAATACAGACTTCGAGGCACACCTACACACACACACACACACACACACACACACACATGCACCCTCGAGAATTCCGCCCGAAACGGAGTTAGAAAACAACGAAGCTGAATAAATCTTTACACGGGAAACTACGGATGCGTCAGCCTGTTCAGAAACACCAACACAAAAAGGAACCGCTTTTCGAGCAGGCAGAATGCAACCGACGATCCATCGAAGAATCCATCTTCGGAAGAAACTTATGAAGTAAAGAAAACTGTCTGCGCATGAAGACGAAACTGCTACAAAAGGACAACAATACAAAGCTGAAATACACGGGTCATAACAGCAACCATCACCGTAATCAAGACTGTTTCGAACTGGAGAACGGCCGTTGTTTCCAAATAGGCGGAGCAGCCATCGACATTCAAATACTGTTAGCGTTTCGCCGCGCTAAGATTCGGGTAAATGTAAGGCGAGTTGGAAACCAGAGAAAGTTGCCCAAGGTAGACTTAGAATTGATGTTTGTCTCTGGTCATGCTTAACGATTTAAAGTTGAGAGTGGCGCAAAGGAGCTGCGCGTTGGAGACAAGCGAATAGTCTGACACACTGATTGAGTGATTAACTGACTGTCTGTCTGTCTAGCCGGATGCGGCTGTAGCGTGAACAGGTAGGTGAACAGAACTAAAGATGGGGAACAAATGAAAGATGGGAAAACAAAAGAACTAACTTTACCAACAATCCCAATCACACCAACAGCAATAACAACGACGACGACAACAACAACAACAACTATAAGAGGATAAAGTGGGCTGGGAAAAAAAGCACATAAAAAGACAGAAAATTGCGTTCGCCCAGGAGACTGCTTCCCCAGATAAGTCGAACCTCCGCTTAGCGTCGCCATCGAGCCCGACGTGCGTTTTCTCGGCGACATTCAACGTCCGAGCCGAACGCGACCGTTTCAGCTTGGCGGTAGGTGATAGGCTCTAGGATGTTGTTGTTGTCCTGGCCGCCACCAGTGACGTTATTGCCTACCGGCAACAATGCTAGTCGACACAACTCTTATTTCACTATTGCTGCCAGTGGAAACGATGCTGAAACCCGCCAAGTGATTGTTTTCACGTTCAACGTCGAATTGGACGTTCGCCATGGACCATTCGCTAGCAAACGTAGATCTGGTAGCATAGCGTCACGTTGTTCATCTTCGTTGAACTATAAACACTAAACCTACCGTTGGCGTTTGCCATTAGCCGGCGGCTCTGTTCAAATTCAGACGAGACATAGCTGCCGTAATTGTATTGGAATGGTTATCGGACGTGGACAGTCTCCACGTGGCTAAGGCAGTGAAGTTGAACATGACAGAAGGAAAATTGGGGTGACGTAAAAAATCTGTCAAAGAAGGGCGAGAAAAGGGACGACGGGCAAAAAAACGCGACGAGGCGAGAGAAACTTCGATCTTGCGCGTAAGATCTGTTGCTTTACAGTTGCAACAACTACTACTAATACTGGTCATCGTATTGTTGGGTTACCGAGTAGTAATTGTAACCAACCAGTTGTAAGCCAGTCGACTGGCTAAAAGGAACCTTCGGCGCATTTAACGAAGCAGCAGCGGTGGCGACGGCTCCATGACGAGTTGCAGTGTTTACGCATGATTGAGCAGACGCAATATCTACCATCCAACGATAATAACAAAAGCCAACCGCGTCGCCGAGATAGATGAAACGTCCAGCCAGCTTCCTGCTATGTTAATGTCTGAGTATATGTATGTATGTATGATCCCGTTGTCTTTGCTCTTCATGCCACTTCTAATGCGATGCTTTGTCCGCGCTATGCTAGCAGTGTACCGGTTTCGGGGCACCTGATTCTTAAGAATAGTCGCCGATCAGTCAATCGGGGTTGAAATGGAAGGCTTACGCTATTCAGCGTGAAGTTCGCGACAGCGGCCAGCAGCGGCAGCCTCCGCGTCAATAGTGATGTCGGCGCTGGTTGCGGCAATAGAGGGCCGCCCACAAAGTTACTTCTTGCGACGAACGCGTCGAGGCGATTGGCGTCGGCGTTGTCCCTATGTTTCATTTGGCGTTTCACTATATATATCATAGGACAAAGAGGTGAATTGGACGGCCGACCGATAGAACTGCTGCCGAAACGGCAATGAGACTCCTTTCGGAATGATGGAGAATCGAGGAGAAATCGAGTAAGAACTGGGGATTGGTTAGCAAATGCAAGCAAAGGACACAAAGGTCTAGGTGCTATTGTTTTGAAACAAAATTGCTACCATCTTCATATGAGGTTTAGGTAATTACGGATTATTATTTCGAGCCGTCACTCATTATAGCTTATATTGTTGTACAAAAGCGGAATCATCTCAGCGAACCGAAGTTAATGACGTGTACCTAGTAAAGGCTAACCGCAAAGTTTAAACTCAGAGGTCAGTTCAGGATACACTACGGATACGGATGGCGCGTGGTTTCCTGAAGTGCTAACGTAAAGCGTTCGTACTGTGCCAGCGTACAAATAATGAGCTCAAGGAAAACATTTATTTATGCTGCATTTTGAGTACTTTTCGATGTTTTTCTATACTCAATTCATTCCCTATACAGCTTCTGTGAGACCATGCTTCAGCAGAAAGCTTCATATCAAGCTGAAATTATAGTATACTATCTGGCCATGGGACAGAACGGGTTAGAAAACCCAACAGCTCGCCAGATATCAAACGGCGACGATCATTTAAGCTATGGGATTTACAACAACGATAAGACGCAGCCTATATGTGTCTATACTATCACTTCTCTGTCAGATATGTAATTTATCACCATTGCATCTTTTGTAGGGTTGTCCATTTCGATCTGTATCATCGACTGTGCAAGATTGGGTTTGACTGAAAAATATTGATTGGCAAAAATATCTGGTTCTAACGTATTCTATTCGTCGAGACGAGGGACTAGCCCAATTGGGGTTAGGCTAAGATAACCTAAGAGGTATTGATTGACCCAAGTATCGGTTGTAAATATGTATGATCAAAAACCGACACTGTATTTCTATGGAAGTTTAATGTAAGCATAAAGTATAATACTCGACAGTGGGATTAGTTTCATTGACAAATCTGTATGTGGAAGCAAATTATGTAGTTATCATTAATCTAAGAAAAAAAGTACGACTAACGGAATGCAAGGTTCGAATCTGTTTGGCGAGTCATAGTAACGGGACAAACTTACTTTCGTACGGTAGTCTGCGCGTAATCAAAGGTTGCTTCCTGACAACCTTCACAATCGATTATGAAGTTTTGATACAATGCCGACGTTCGCTGACATTTAGTTACGTACAATAGGCCGTGAGCTTCACCATTGAACTCTCACGGCATATGTTATCATTGACACTCGCTCACTTGACCGTATACATCGGCTGACGGAATTTGCGACTCAGTAAATCGGCTACAGACACAGCGACATGTAAATAGATAGCGGTGAGATGGTGGCCCCTGACGTGGTGAGCAGCTCGCGAACGTCAAAGCGTGGGAATTTGGATCGGGCTTCGGTTTCGAATCCTTCATTGACGATTATGGTGTTACATGATATCGAATCAAGTTGAAAGAAGTTTGGCAAACTTCCTTGACGAGCCAAGTAGAATTAACCTGGTCTAGCTCTGCTCGTTCGGCCTGTATTACACATATCTGTCTGTAACGTAGCTCTACTAGATCGCTGAATTATATGGTGTGACCGACATCGCCGGCTGTGCCACAGTGAGGTAGCATGTAATTTTTGACATCTGATTTTTCCAAATTATCTCCCCTTGCCGCGTTCGTATCAGATAGGACGTCAGGTAGCCGTCTGAATCGATGCGATTTTCCTATTTGAAAACAAATACGATAGCAGCGAGAAACAAATTTAATGTAGCGTAATTTTGATTCGAGCCGCCATATTAGAACAGCGGTTCCTTGGTAAGATTCATTGAGAATATTAACGAAGAAGTCAATAAATTGTTTTGCTTTTAATATCATCTTGCTACTTTTGTCAAATAAATCGCGATAACAGCAGATGAAGCATGTTTGTTCTAAGCGTTCCATAATGTCATCGATAGACGTTAGCTCACCAAAAGAACTTTTGAAGAAAGCTAAGTAGTTGATTGTCAGCGAGATCTCGTTTGGCTTGTCTTCAAAGCTCGATGAACTCTTAAAACTAGCCTCGAAACTGTATAACTCAAGCGGAAAAGGTCGAGAGGACCTCGATAAGCTTTTCGTCCAGGGGTGCTTCTGCCAGAAGCGCAAGCTTCCGGAGCTTTCGAAACAGCCAAGACATTAGCCAACCTCATCCGTCAAACGGTTGATATTCACCATCTCGAACGAAAACCCTCTTGCTTTAGTCAGAGCATTACGTTACCGATATAGGACTTTGAGAGAACTGCACGCATGGATAGAGCCCGGCCGATTTAGGTTACCCGTGACATTATACAGGGTAAACAAATACAAAGCACTGCATGCACACAAAATAGTCGTAATGATGGAAGCGTCTGCTGCCTTAAACATTGAATACACAACTATGTTGTAGTGATGGATGATAAACCTGAATTTTCTACATCCAATACCCCAAAAAGACCTACTACCCATCAAAGGATTGACAATGAAGTTGACGAAGTAGGATCTCACGCCTTGACCTCACTATCAAACTGTACGATCCATTAAAATGCAGTATATTTACACACGTCCGGGCTCATTACAACAAAATGCTTTTCGAAAGTTTATGGGTCTTTATTTAGGAAGCATGCTTTTCCAAGTTCCCAGGAAAGTTTCCAGTATATACAGACTAGTAACAATACTGTAGCAGCTTATGTAATATGCATATTTTTCGCAGCTTTACTTTATTATATGAATATAAATCTAGATATATTTGCATTCTGGCTATGCTGACTCTTTTTTCAAATGAAGCAACTAAAAGAAGTAGTAAAACGGGCCTTAATATAACATTCCCATGTGGTTTTGTACTTCATTATCAAGGGTTCTTTGTTCATTTGTGGCTGTGTAGTGATTCGTCGGCCGATTTACGAGTCACAAAACTATTTTGTTTATATTGCACGTACATATCAAACGGCCCACATTATTCTACCCGCATACATGCGTCACGACTGTTATAACATTATCTCGAACGCACGTAAATTCTATCGCACAAACAAACATCTATCTTCGACGTCTATTCTTCGATCCAACATATCCTACTTTCGATTACCATGCTACGAAGAGGCAAAAGCCACAGATAGGCCCACGTGACCAGGCCAGACTGTAACCTTGCTCCAGCGGCCAACGATGAGAGAGATGCCCGTAAGAGGCATCGACTAGGCCAACTGGTGTTATCGTCGAATTCGCAGAAAGCCAATGAGGTGATCGGCGACTCGACCCTCATTGCATTACGTATCCTGACCGCGAAACGAAGAGGCAGTAGCAGCGGCAGCAGCAGCTATGGAGCAAAGGAAAGCCCCATAGTGACAGTGTAGTATTACTTTTAATTATGCTAAAATGACATGCTACCTTCATCCCCGCCAGCTTCTGTCAGAGTAGTACGACCATGTGAGGCGGATTGGTCCACAGACTTCCACAAACGTCTGATCTTGTATCGTCTTGCTTTGGCTCGCTCGCGCAATGGATTTCGTGTGGTCAGATCTTTCTTTTGCCTGTTGAGCGTTCCTACGAACAGTTCAGGGAGACAGGACAGCCGCAGGCCTAATTAGCATTCGAAATCCGATGCCCTCGAAACGAAATTTGCAGCATTTGAATGGTGACACTAAGATGGTTGTAGCTAGTCTGTGGATTTTGCCACCGGGGCATGGGGAGTGCCTATAAGAGAGAACAACCAATGTAGCGTATTCGTATTGGGGTTGTGGTTTGCATTCGTAGTATTAGAACGATGTACGAGCAGTGGTGGTGTATAAAACGTACCTAGTTCCGCTTCAGACATCACAGGATTTGAGGATTGGCCCAATTGTTAATGTCGATAGTGCTTGGTAAATGACGTCGGGCTTTTGGTTGTTCCAGAGAGCTGGTTTGCTGGAGGTGACCTTTGAATGGATTCTAAGTCTAAGTTGTACTCGTTTTTAATTTAGGCCAACAAATACGAATAGGCCAATATGAGTATATTATGTTTGATCAATTGCAAAGGAAATGTCACGTATGTGTACTACTAGCATGGTCTCCGGTATTTGCTCTATTCATTTTAGATACTGCGCATCAGTGTGTTAAGGGGCTTTTTACCTTCAAAAAATCATTATTTTCATCGGACCGAAAACTGAGGGCAAAAACACCCACGCTGAACACCTACGTATTGACTGTGGCGTGCTGTAGCTTCATTTTGTTTTAAATTACTTGCAGGGCATGTACTGATATTCCTATCCGTCGAACATATCTGCATGACAAGCTCATGTTAAAAATTCAAAAAATTTAAATATAATCCCTAAATTTCAGCTGGGTTTCGAATTCAGAACGCTGATAGTTGCGAGCTGATCACAAAGAACGGCTAACACTGAGTCCCGACCGCAAGTTCTGATGTTTTTCCGAGATAGTTATCAATGCCATGATGACGCGCTGATCATCCTAGAAGCCTATCCATCACAAAAACAAACTTAAATGTCCTACATACAAAACATAATGAAAGTCGTCTTTTTTGAGGTCGCTATATTTACCCAATCGCTTATTGCTGTCGTCACGAATGGTCGTCAAAAGGACAGGATAAGTTCAGGCCTCTTAAATTTTATGTCTGCAACGAGCTGGCTCCAGATCGACTTTTAACCGTAACGAAATAGTGAATCGACGTTGAACATTCTATCTACGATACGGTACCGTTTCAGACACCGTGCCTCGATCGTGTCGAATGTAAGAACGTGTGTAGCTCAGCTCTCATTTGTTTCACATTTCTATTCATTTCGACGTTCATTTAGCTGAGATGTGATGGAAAACTGTGCGCGAAACCATGTTGTACGCTAATGAACTTGCCCCTTCCCCATTCCGCCTACCGAAGCTTCAACGCGGTAGCAGGTTGCTCCCTTGTCGATTTGAGTTCGTAGCTAGGCGGTCGTTCTCGCCTACATGGAAATGTATGCTTAGCTTTTTCACATCAACGATTAACCTTATACCATACTGTAAGTAGAATATCTCCAACTTCTCAAGAAATCAAGTCCATAATGCGAACAAACTTGGCAGGACTCGATACTCAGTCGTGTTACGGTGTGATTATGTATAGCATGAAACTTGTCTGTGCACGAACTTCCGAACGTAAATAGATATGTTCGAAGGGTTTTGCTGAGATTTGAAAAAAGGACGACATCGAAAAAATGATTTTACTTACACATCGGGCTACTTTAATTCTCTTCGTCTCGATTTTAGGGAATGATCCCTCAAAAGTCGAGTACTATGGTACTTGTTTTCCAAACAAAATATCCTTACGTATTATTTGTCAACGATAACAACAATAAGGCATAATCATTTAGTTTCGAGAACAAATTGTCCTGTTTTCGGTAGTTGTTTGAGCGTAGCTCGACTTCCTGGTCTGATGAGATCGAATAGGACCAGTGGAAAACGTACCGCTCCCGTCTTGTCCTGCTTCGTTTTTTGCGGTTGCTTTCCCATAATGAACATTCTCGCTATGGGTGCTCGTAAGGCGGGGCGGACTTCGATTTGTCATGCTGGACACAATTCGAAGAAAATTGGCAGCAGAATGGACAGTAAAACTATCTCAGTAGACGGTCACAGCTTAGGGTTGACAATGCCACAAATAACGAATGTTGGTGTTTCCTTTTTGATTCAAAAAATGCCAAAGATTGGACGTAATTATACCGATAATTGTCACTTGTAGCATCGGAGAAATGACGTAGTTCCCTATTTTGTAAAGCAGAGCGAAATGGTCCGATAATTATCGTCCTATAAATTATCATGTCTCGGGTGTCCTTTTTTTAAGCCGGAATTACTTAGCGTCAAAAAGCTTTAACTCGAGAGCACGGAAAGTTAATGCGGTATGGATAATGACGTATCCAATTGAATTCTGCTAATATAATGAATGATGAAGTACGTTTTGCGGTAATCACAAAATTGGCTCCTCTGGGCGGTGATAGAACCAAGAAACACCCAACTATCCAACTAATCGTTTGCATAACTTCCCAGTGGTAAGCAAACAGCTCACTGAGAAGAGAGATCTCGAATCAGTTTTGCCAAAGTCAACTTTTCAAATTTGGCAGATGTGAGGGCTCCGTTTCTTCGCTTGTATATGTGTGGTGGGTCAATTCTTTAAGGGAGATAATAGATCTAGGCTAAAAAGAACCCACAAAGCCCAAAATGGTATATCAGAGGGAGACAGTCTTCTGTAGGACAAGCTGTGACAAACTGTAGCTAAGGCAAATTACCGTAATGGAAACAC
This sequence comes from Varroa jacobsoni, assembly GCF_002532875.2. Taxonomy (NCBI): domain Eukaryota; kingdom Metazoa; phylum Arthropoda; class Arachnida; order Mesostigmata; family Varroidae; genus Varroa; species Varroa jacobsoni. Next base: position 21,461 of record NW_019214676.1, read on the forward strand.
TTAGGTGCACTTTACTTAGATTCCCTCAGTGGAGAACTTAAAATCGTTTACTGCTCGTATCGAAGTTCATACGAGTTACTTTGGAGATGTAATCACAGTGTCAGGCTGTATCCATGGTTGTATTGGCTGATTCGCTTAAATCTGCTAACCTGTATTACCTCTATGACGCTAACTGTGTTTCGTGACATGATAGAATTAAATGAAGTCGGTTAGATATTACATATTAGCAGTTCAAGTATACCAACATCAACGCATTGCATGATATACAAAAGAGTTAAAACATTTCGGTCTTCATAGTTAGTGAAGGATTTACACATGCTTCCAAAGATTCTTCAATCTCTTACCTACTTATTAGTAATATTAGTGTTTCCTTCTTGCCTAGGTAACACCGGTTCAATTCATATTGTAAGTATAATAGATTCATTAGGGTTTGCCCAGTCAAACTCCCCATCGACTCCCACCACGACTGCAACCAGTTTTTGCTGCCTCACAACCTGCCGAACCCAGAAACCTACGAATCACAAACTTACATATTCAATTCAGAAGTGTTTGCTGTTACCCCTCATCCCCGTCCCACAATAGCCTTAACTACGGTTGTAATGAGTACGGTTGATAATCACCCCGCCCGAGCTATTACTCGGCTGTTGCTGTATTGCACGCTACGATCTTTTTCTAGTTCACACACTCTATTCTTCACATTCTCGTTCAAGCCTTATCTTGCACTTCGCAATTGTCTGCGGCCAGCAACCCCGCTCTGGCCAACGCTCGTAGCTCTATTAGCGATCCATGGTAGCGTTGCGCACGTTAAGTCATTCGCGAACGTAGAGCGTCATAGTCTCACCGATATAGTCCTGCATACCCATTGAGCAAAGCTCATTGCAGTTGATGTTGGCATGTTTGAAAAGTGCAGATATCGGACCCTCATAAAGAACAATGGCACAAAAGCAGGGGCGGATGGGCCGTGCCAACGCTCTTCTGATGTGTAATGAGCAGTTTCAGACACAACCACCAGCGACCCCGTCTGTCAACCCGGACCGCTTCCCTTTCGACAGTTCCTCTCAACCCTGTGCATCGCTACCCAGTTGGGCAGCCCCACGTGTTCTCGTCGTCATCGACTGGAGGTGGAGTGTTTGCAGTTTCGGTCACGTCCTCGTCTGACCAGCAGCACTTACACATGAAGCATACTGGCCACAGATGGATCAGGTAAGATAGAGAGTGTGAAGCCAGAGCGATCGGGGCGGGTCGAGGGGGATGAGCAAGACGAAAGCTTCATCGACACCGTCTCTCATGGTTTGAAGCCGAATACTCTCTCTTCGTCTCCTTTACTTTTGGCACTTTCTGCCATTTGCTGCTGCTCAGTAGCTACCAGCTCCCAGCGCCGAGCAGCGTTCTGCTCACTTGAGAAGGGGCCGGCTGCATGTCTGCCTCTGGCTGCGTTCCTCGCACCTCGGCACATACCTCAGCATGAAGCAGCAGCAGGCCAAGCGGCCATATATACAGTCAGCCTCACGGTGACCCCCTTGTATTCCAGGGTTACCACGAAACAGTCTCTCTTCACCATTTCTACCTTCATCGAGCCCCTGGTCGTCCACCTTCCACAATTCGCCTTCTTCCTCTGCGATCCTGAAGGGTGTTCATGCTGCCGTTCGTTGTCTCTTCTGCTTCACTCCCTTGGCTGCTACTACTCCTCACGAGATCGCTTCAGGGATACGCTACGAAGGAACAGTGAGTTCAAATATCAGCAGCAGCCGCCGCGTCGGTTTTAGCAACTCCATGATAGGGAAAGAAGACCAGTGAAATAAGGCCGTCGACAGAGCGTAGCAGAGGCAGCGGCAGGGGTTCGAGTAAGGGATTCAAGGGGTTCGTGGTTGCTGCTGCTGCCGCCGCTGATAGGTACGCAAGAGGGGGCAGAGACAGGGGGATTTTAAAAACGAAAAAGCAACGCTGAATGATTGGGAAGACACGATCGAATGAGAAGCAGGGGCCGGGAGGGGGGGTGTAGTGAGTGGCGAAGGAGAACGAGGGAAACGCTTGGGGCTTGTAACGGGGGTGATTTGAATCCAATAATTTATAATTGCGCTAATTCGTGCCCTCAGCCAGTCGTGATCTTCAGTTGAGTTTGCGGGTCCACTTATTGAGCTGAAGCAAGTGGGCTGACCTGACTAGAGATGAGCATCACAGAAGCTAGGCGAAGAGATGGTAGGTACTTTCTTTGCTTTTTTTGTTGGATAGAACACGATGGACAAGCAGGTAGAGCCCAGTCATTTACACGAACTGTTGTAGAGGATTTAGAAGAAATCTGGCTTGCAGAATATACTGTTATATTAAAGTGTAGTCGGGATATAATTCGATCTCAGATGCTATTTTTTGTTGTAGGAGTAAGCATAAAGATAGGCGGCAATGTTAGTGAGTTGAAAAGTTTTTTATCAGGGGCCAGGACCTAAGAAAATAGATCGAAACGAAGGTATTAATATAGATACCCTACGTTTGGTTCAATGGAAGCTATCGCGTCCCAGCTTGAATCGAGTTGCTGCGAGGTTTCCTGTCAGAGCAAGGAACAGTTTTGCAAGCCTGATTCGAGAGCACCAAATCAGTAGTAACAGGCGTTACTTTGAACATGGTTACCAGTCACGGGTAGCTGCAAGTATACGCAGGAACAAGACCAATGCCTGAACTTGTCACATCTATGACCTGAGCCCTCTGACCGTTAACAATTGACACTACATGCTTTCTCGGCTCTGAAGAATTATATGGGTTGGGTGAGTGACTGGTCGGTCGCTAATTTTCAACTGAGTAACCGGTCAGCAGATGCTTTGCTATCAGCGTCCTCTCAATTTGCCAGTTAAGGATAAATGGCAAGCCACAAGATATGTACGTCTAAGCAAACATATACCCTTAACTGAACATCGGAGAAACAAAGTTTCCAACAATTTTTTGCGAATAGGTGATTCGCTATAAGAAGTGAATCCTTTTCTCCGTATCTTTCACTGCCCAAGCCTAGCTTAAGGGGATTTACTGGACTAAATCGAAGATCTCCTTATTGACGCAAAAAGCACTGTGAAATTTATAAGACATCACGTCATCAAAAACAGATTGTAAGTTCCATTTTGCAATTGATATCGCTATTCCCTGGATGATCTCACACGTCGGTAGTAGTCACAGGTCTGTCGTGGTATCTTTCGTCCCTCATCTGGTGAGGGGCATAACGAAGAGAAGAACTGAGAACAAGAGAGGCATGGGGCAAAATTTCATGTCGGAAAGAGCTGTTCGTCATTTGTAGCGTTCCATTTGCGCGCATTCCATTGAGAATAATGGAGTTGTCTATAAAGCTTTTCATTCGTCAGAGTTTCATCTGTACCCTCAAACAAAATACTTCTCACCTAGCTTCGAGTTATTTACAAACTTTACATGACATACCTATAACACATAAAGTGTTATAGGTCGAATCCATTATCCCTAACCATACGCGTCAGGTACCAATCTATTCGGATACATTAAAATCGGAGCTTTGTTGATCTGACTGGAGCAGGGTTCTCGTGACGAAACTGCTTTTTTTTCTGTATGACTTTCAATTGAGAGCTAACAAAGGTAGGTTTTCCGTTTAGAATGGAGATGTTTTCATTCGCTGTCGTGTAATTACCAGCTATCGATATATTCAGTATTACATTGTGAGGTTAACAGAATAAAGAAACCATAAGAGGCTATAGGCAGTTTAAGTAGTTGATACTGTCTAGCATAGATATGCCATCGTATATAATACGAAGGCTGGCATAGGCGACCATTCTGTTGTAACAGAGAATATGCAGGGCTATTTGCTGTACCCCAGCAGATCCCATTGTTATAGAGGAGGTTGGTATAGGTGTGATGCGGATCGGACATGTTCATACTATAATTATTGTGTAACTTAAAATTAATTAAAAGGATAAAAAGTTCGTGTGTGATTGTGATTGTTAATATTAATTAGCAAGTTGGCTGGGGCACATACTAAGATAAAGTGGGTAGTTTAGAATACAAAGTAAATAAAGGAAAATTATCAGAAGATCAAGGTTAATACCGTTGCGCAGTGTCTGATATGTTTCTCATGACAACAATTACTTTCGTTTCATGCAAAAAGACTTTTCAATAAAATAAAGGCTTTGACGTTTCACATTTTCCGATACGACTTAGGTAATCCGTATGGTCTTTACCTGCAAGAAAAAATATCATGTCCTTATAAAATCGGATGTGGGCAAACAATCGACCCAGATATTGTTTCAAATGCTGCCTAATGTGTAGGCACATGTACGTCCCTATTCGCTATAAGCATTTTAGCATCCTTGCTACCGTCGTACTGCAAGGGCAAAATTGAACACAGCTCATTTCAATATGTGTCTATCCACGCTTTGTCATGACGACTTTTATTACATGCAACCCTCCCTAGATTGGTTGTCGTTGCATGTGAATTATGTCCACGGATAGAGGTCACATAACGGGCCGACCCTGCTTAGCCGTCTCTGATCCTTTGCCTGAAACGCAGCAAACATGAAACATTGCCTCGGACGATGACGGGGCTAAATCTTTGGTCTCTATACCCCTGTGCTCCCTCTCTTTGCTCGCTGATCATAGGGTCACTCTCTATGGGCGGGTGTCGGAGATGCGACGTGCGACCATTCCTGAAATGCGGTAATATGCAAAAAGTGTATAGAGCCGAAATCATCGACGGACCAGTCAGCGAGTGCTGCTCAAAGCGGCCTAGCGGCCCAAAATGGCGGCCGCAGCAGCACAGCGGAAACGTCTAAGCGCTTGGGAAGCTGTTCGTACCAGCAGAGCTCCTTACCCTGCTTGTTTCACCTCTTCCAACTCCTCCACGCCTGGCCTCGTAGTAATCGTGAGGGTCGTAGTGAAGAACTGATTTGACGGTGGTCAGCCTAGCAACGTCTGGATCAGCCTAGAGAGGTCTCGCTTCACTCGGCTGCTGGCTAAGCGCACACAACAGCAGGTCCCTGCTGCTTGAGTGCCGAGTGCCGCATAACGATACGAAGCTAGTCAGCTAGACGGGTAGCCTCACTTCGTGAGGCTAGCCGAGCCTTACTCGGTGAGGCCGTCCTGGAGGGAACATCGTCGCAGCTCTCGAGGCCGCTGCTATTACCTCTGCTGCTGGCATTACTGCAGGGGCAGCAGCTTCTGCAGAACTGCTGCTGGTTGCCCTGTCGCTTGTGCTAGCACCGGAATGGTTTTTAGAGTGTTTTTTATACGTGTTTTTCCCTTTGTTAGTCGTGTCTGAGCTGTGGGCGGCCAGGGTGAGCCAGATCTCGAACAAACCTCGAGCCTCGAATGGGTTCTCTAACGGGTTTTTCTATCGCGGGACAACGCGAGAGCCAAAGGCGAAGGCTAGGAGGATAAGTACTGCTACTAGCGCTGCCTTACAGCGTAGAGCTATATGGGGGAAGCAATGGTGGCTAAACAGGCTGGATTTTGGCGCCAGCCAGCCAGCCAAAGGCGGACAGCTAAACGCCAAGGTTGTCTGAAGCTGAGGGTTGAGAAACCCGATGGCTTTTTGCGCGAAGCAAAAAGCGGCTGCCCCACCAAGCGGGGCGAGTCAGACGAGAAGGAACCCTAAATGCTGATGACATTTAGCGTCCCCTTAGTGGTCTTTCTCCCATCTTCTACATAAGCCCCCTTGACGCAAATGCTTTGCCTGCGAGTTCAGCCAGCCTTCAGGAGGCTAACACCCACAATCCAGTGCCTCCTACTTCGTTTAGTGGGCGAGGTGCGGTAGGAGGGGGTAACGTAACCGTCTTTGGCCTGCTCGCCCCGCGCGCGTCAAGGAGAGTTCTCTGAATATTGAACATGACACACACCCGCCATCGCCCGCTATCACCTTGACTATAGCTGCTGCCGAAGCTACGGACTTTCAACCGAGATCATCTCTCGTGCTGGGAGAAAAATGCTAGACTAGCCACCGAAGGCACCCGAAGAGAAGCCGTTATCTCATGAGCCACTGCTAGGATTCCCAAGCGTGGTGTCCAAGCATCGGAGGGTCCAAGGAATTTGCTGGAATTGATTGCGATTCCTAACTTGTTTATCCTCGGTGTTCTCCTCCGAAATTCTGCTCATCACGTTACCTATGAATGACCGATGCGTAAGGGTGATGAAGGCATGTACGGGCTACCGTTTCCGAAGCCTGAGAACCAGAAAAACAATTTCATAAGACCGCCTACAAAAAACTATTTCGAGGAAGAGGCACTTTGAGCTGAAAGCATTCCCTTTAAACACACTGCATATAGATTTTGCAGATGTAAATAGTCTATTAAAGCTCATCAACTAAGCCTCAATATTTTTCATTAAAAAAGATGTAGCTTTTCAATCCAAATGTCCCAGAGATGGGATCACTGATGATCGATGAATGTGGCCTCTAACTGCAGACTAGCAAATTGTCATCTAAACAAAAGCCATTGCCTACTTTACTTTTCCGTTCACCAATCTTTAGTCCATGTTTAACCATAGCGGCATCCCTTTACTGCCTCTACATTTTCTTTTTCATTACACCCTATAGCCCTTCGACTTTTCTACCTTTTGTTACTCTCATCGTCTTATTTTTTCTTTCGCTAGTTGTAATAGACCGTGTCCTTTTTTATCCTGTCCAATACAGTATGAGTCGAAGCTCGCCAATTGAGTTCGTTCACTTGTTTCGCTTGTCCCCCATTTCGTCCACCCCCGCACCCGCGACAGCCAAAGCGCAGCCGCTCACTCTCAAGTCAGTTGATCCACAGCTGAAATGTAGCGCATTTCTTCATTTCCTTTCCTGCAAATTCCCTTCCAACCTGTCTGCTTGCCTCGACCGCCGGTTGTCGTCTGGAGTCTCAACCTGCAGCGGTCCCTCCGTCTCGACCTCTGGGCTGTCCGATCGCCATGTTTTGCAGCACTTTCTCCATCTCTCCCTGCTCTTCCTATTTCCACTGATTTTCCTTTGTTCCTCCGATCTCCTCTTTTTCTTTCGACGTCGTTTTTTTCTCCAACTCGTCGTCTACGGCTTCATTTGCTGTATCTCTATTTTCAGCGTTTGTGTTTCCACTAACGCGTTCGATCAGCCAGGTCCACCGAGGTCCTTTCTCTGCTCGCTTTCCTTTTTCCCTCTCTTTCGAGCTCTAGAAGGTATAAATCTTCTTCGTGCTCTACCAAAATTCGGCGGCTGAGGCAGCAACCTCACTTGGTGTCAGGCTGTTTTTGGCGAAAGAAGCTAGTCTTCAGCAGTCTTCCGCAAGAGCTTTCGCCTTCGAAGATCTGTAAAAAGGGATCTGACTGGAGCGATCCGGGCGTCCAGCTGCCCCAAAACTAAACCAAACCAACGAAGCAGGTTGACAAGGGCAGCCCATTGGGGACGCCGCTGCCGTTCACCCCGAGAACGAGGAGAAAAATTGAGCGATCCGTTTGTGCGTTGTAGTCGTTGTTTTGCTCTCGTTTAGTGTCAGTGTGTCCTCTGTTAGATGTAGTTCTTGTATCCTGCGTCACTTGCTCGATCTTCATGCTGTTGTCTTTACCGCCCTTTCTCGCTATTCCTACTCCAGGAGCAACGCACTCAATCGCTGACTGGCCTGTCCATGAGGCCGCAACCGTTCTCCACTCCTTCGGCCATGTCTGGAGATCCTGTCAGAGCTTCGCTTTGAGCTAGATGGCTCAATGTCGAACGCCTCAGTCGGATCTCTTCGGCAAGTCTAGCTTAGGTTCCACTGGGCTTGATTCGATCCTGTTTCAGGACTACCTCGTTGGTAACTCCTTGGTAAGCCAGCTATTTCTCTATTTCGTCTTGTCTTCCATCTTAGGCAGGATCCAACCTTCGGCGGAGCTGGCCGCCACCAACTTGAGTCCGTGGCGACACCACTACCATTGGCGGCCAGCCTACAGAAGCTGGACGCTTCGTTGGCAAGCAGTCTACTTTAAGCGACCACTTCGCCGCCGCGCTCTCGGTCGAATGGATCCGGTCACCATGTAGACTCGTTTGAATCGAGTCGGTTCTCTCCGCGATGGTCGTACGCCTACACCCATCCCAATGGTGGTTTTCCACCCACCTCAAACAGCGTTTGACGGGGCGAGATAGAACGAACCGAAGCCGGGAAACGCAGCCGATGTCTGCTAGTCGGTCGGCCGCTAAGCGTGAGAGAATCTCATGAAGCCGCTGCCAGCCGTCGATACTTTGGGCCAACAGGAGGAGGAAAAATAGGGAAGAACAATCTGGAGAAGGAGAACGAGGTTGCCTTGAAAAATAAAGCGACCGTCAGTCTTTTCCTAGGCTGGATTTCTTGTTCAGGTCGCCTTCCAAGGGGTTTTTTCCTTTTTGGCTCTTGCCGCCTCTTCCCCCGTTGGTGTCCTACGGGCCAATCTCCTCGAAAAAGCAAACTCTTATCGAATTGTACTCAGTGCCGTAACTATTGGTGCGGCGACGTTATCTTGAAGTTTTTGGGTCATTCGACAAGCGGAATGAGCTTCAGACGGTCACAAGGACTAAGTCGATGTTGAAGTTTGTTCAATGAGGAAAAAGGCTATAAAGAGACAAAGGAGTCGTGTCTAGTTAATTTGGCAGGCATCAAATCAAAGCTGTGGGCTTCGTTCCTAGCAAATCGAGGCAATGTATGTAAGATAAAAACAAAAACGTTATAAATTAAATAGGTTGTAAGATACGCTTATGAGAACTAAAAATTGTAGTGAAAACGATTTTCGAAGGATCCAGCGACTCTGCTACAGATTATTCTGCGCAAGGTAATTATAGCGGTAATCGTTCTGTTCCACAATAGTTGATGAAAGTTTCTCTCGCTGGGTATTCCTCTTAAGTTTATTGTCGATTATAAAAAAGGACCAGGTATAATTAGTCTCATATCGTAGACATTCACATCCTTACGCACCATGCTACATAGTTTCTATATGGCATTTTTTTTATGTTTGCTAATGATTCGTACATCTGTTGGATGCCATTTAATGTACAAGAGTTCACGAGGTACGTTCGTGAAAAAAAGGTCAGACTTCTACCTTGGCTTAGTATGAACTACGGCGAACCGTACTCGACGCCACCAGCTATCGCCAACTCTGCGTTATCCTTCAACACGCTCAGCTACGAATACAATGAAGGTAATTTTGTGATTTTGCTCCGAAAATATACAATGCAGGATTATAAATGTCCGGTCCTTAATAAGCCCTAGATGTGATATGTATGATCATTACGCTTACCCAACTTGGAGAAAATTTACTAAGAACCTTAACAAAAACCTAATCTACAATACTTCTGATATCGCAGTCGTAAAAAACAGTTCACAGTTAGTTCAAAAATAATACATAAGGCTTTTTAAGGCTCATGCCCGTCACCACCTTTGTCACTATAGCTAACCACGCGCCTGTTTGGTAATAAATCCTTCTTGATGGAAAGAAATAGATTCACGACGACGTCTTTAAGCGGTCGATTTAAGTCACTGTTCGCCCTTTGGGTAACTTGCTTGGCTATGCAAACCAACTCCATCAACTATTACCAACAACACTATTATATATATATATATACATCTTTTTGGTTCGTCATCGGCTAGAGAGATCAGCTCACCTCATCGTTTGCGTCATCCTCGGACTTTCTTTTCCTCGGAATTATCCAGCAGTGACAGCGGTGAACTGTCGCGTAAGCAATGCAAGAGTTGATGGATTACCCTGTGTTGTCAGCTTTTCTAAAGCAAATTAGTAATTTTTTTTTGGAAGTGTTACGACGTTTAAAAAGAGAGAGAGAGATATATAGATCAGCGATTATTCGAAAGATAGCTTTACTACAAGGCATCCACAAATACGAACGCCAGTTAGCTCTGGAACAGGCTTCTACGATACGAGCCTTTTCATGTTAAAGATGCCGCTCAAATGCTTACAAGTAGAAAATGATTTTTGAACGTTGGACCCGTTCGCGCGGTACCGCCAATGAGTATAGTGTTTATCTCCAGATGAAAGAGGCCTTTATGAGTAGTAGTAGTAGTAGTAGTAGTAGTAATAATAGTAAACCTGTCACTGTTATTATTAAAGTCTCTGTGACTATAATTGATCCTATTCACACGTTTTTACAATCTCCTTTTTTCTCTCCTTTTAATATATAGTAGCACAGTAAACTACTGAATCTCAGTGTCATCAAATTTTCAGAAATTGCAACGCTTCTTTTTAATACTAATTATAATATGTTGAGGAATTTGAATAAATGCTAAACCATTTGCTTTATTTCCAATGCTTGACTTTACGAACTGCAATAGTTCCTATATCTTCGCTCACTTTTCCCCTAAAACCTACTTCTATCCTATTTCTCTATTTGTAACTTATTTATCATAGCCATAAATTATTGTGTTTATAGCGTGTATATAGAGTGTGTATAAAAACACATCGTATATTGCATCAATATAAACTTGTTTTTGTTATTTATATGCTTTCGAATACTTTTTACACCGTTGATTTTATAACGTAAAGACCTCGGGCAAAGCTAAATGCTTAGTAATTATGTTCAATCATTAATGCCCCGTTAACAAGTCCCTTTACCTTGTTCTAGCGATGGAAATAGCTCTAAATAGGGCACTACAAATTATATGGCGATATTCGTGAACAGGTCCATCCGTTTATGAGTCAAATAATAGATGATCAAACAAGTCGGAACAGCCTGAATGGGTGTCGCCAAATATGGCCACCGACGATTCAGAATCACAGGTTAAATCAGACGTCGACAGTGCGATCGTAACAGACTGAAGAGCCCAATGACGGCGGAGTCGCGGATGCGATTCAATTTACTAATGATAGAGCGTACGCCAGATCGAAGCAGGGGCGTTATTCGAGGCTTTACGCGCCTTCGATGCCTGTTGTAGACGCGCTGGGAGGTAGAAGAGCAATTAATGCATTAGAGACGGGGGTGCTCATAGAATGGTCTGAGTACGTGGTGACAGGACGAGCCCAGATGAGCTAATAGGTCGCCACTTGATAGAAAAGAAGCTCGGAAATATTCAACACTTCAGTCGACAAGCGAAGTTCACACTATCAAGTCTATGCTTTCATTTCGGATTTTTTTCTAAATTGAACATCATTAGGTTACTTCTGATTTTTTTGTTAGCAGCATTAAAGAACGAACAATGCCAAATAATAGAGATATATTTAAATTTTTCGCCGCATCAGACCACTGACTGCATCCACTGAGAACTAAACCCACAAACGTAGGGAATGGACGTAACCGATATTTCCCCATAAGAGACTCTTAGCATTTCAGAACGTGTACGTATTCGCTAGAAATGTACGTTGTTCAAGGCCTGTTGCGTTGGTAGTGACGATAATTACGGTGATACTTTAACTGTAAGTTAATCGCTAAAACATCATAAAACAATATGTCTAAACAGGCAACGGTATAACGCCTTGATCGGGAACGGGTGTGATTAACGCTGATAGTTCCCCTCATTACTTTCCCCTCTGATGCTAACGTAATACTGTTTTCAGTGACAGCTGCGTCATTCTTTACGGATGTAAAACATCTAACCATCCCTATACATGTCGGTATATTTGCTTTTCTTTTTGACATCAATTTGTGTTAGCAACAACGCGATCTAATCCGCCACCACCAAATCTAATAAGGCGATTGTCAATTGCAACAAGTTGCTATTGTCAGAATCCTCGAGTTCTCATCTGAGTTCAACAAGAAGATAGGCACAAAAATTTCACTGCCAACGCCGATAGCGTCTACTCGCTTAATGATCGAGTTCTGCGTGTCATTGACACCCGGTTACTGTCTGGCGAACTCTTGCAAATTCGCCTTTCCTTCTCTATTTCAACGTTCGCTACCGCCTAGCCTCGTAACCAGTTGTTTAGATGGCTGCCCAGACGACCCTTTCTGTCCAGCTCCTGTTTGACACGATCCAGGCGACCGATACCTTCGCCGCTCTTTCTTAGTCCACTTCGTCTTTTGCATGCTGTCTTCAGCTTCACTGTTCCCAGGTGAACTTGTTCCTAGTCCTTGATCAGCTTTCTGAAATCAAGAACACAACCTGTCCTGCATCGAACACACGCAGGCACCTAATTTTTTGGCACTGGTTTGCTATTCTAAAAGAATTCTGTCCTTGTTCGCGCCACTGCTGCTAGCACTGGCTACCGTTACGCAAACACAGTGTGTGTTCATATGCACTGAGCGTGTGTGTCCGTATGTGTGTGCTTCGTTTTTTTGTATTCGGATTATTATAACAGAGCAAAGTTGTTTAACCTTCCTAAAGCGATTCTCCTATCGTGTGCGATCCAGTGTCCTCGACAACGTAAGGACCGTCATCGTGTGGTCGTAATGCGAGGGTGGCACGAACAGCACATTGTGATAGCACTGGGGATTGAAACGGGCGAAAATAATGACGGAAAATACAACTAGAAGAAACTGTGACTTTCCCGACTGAACACTAACAACGAGCTCGCCGATGTACGCCATTGTCAGTGGCGGCTTCAGCCGACGAGCTTTTGGCTGGCTGACCAGAGACAAGAGACGTTCCCGCGGAGGCGACACCGACTTCGTTGTTACCCCCTTCAGGATCTCACTGGCGAGGTCTTGCTTCACACTAGCATGTCTTCCCTCCTAGCCCTGCCCGATATCGAGTCGTTATTGAGGTATTAAGTATGTATGCGCAAGGTATTATTAAGTTGGGAAGAGAGTTGTGATCGAGGTTTTGCTTCGAGGCCAGGCGAGGGCAACTCCCGCGTCAGTTCCCAAACGACACTATCTTGTGTCATCCGCCTGGATTTAAAACACCAGTGCTTTTCGTCGTTGTCATTGCCATCGCCATCGCTTGTCTGCCCTTGCGAGTCGGTGACAAACACTGTGCTCGTAACGACCAAGTTCTCACTCATTTGATTGTATGACCCTGTGGATGACCGGCTCCCAGTCAGTAAGGCAACGTAACCATACTTCAATAGGCTGACAATAGAGAATGTCTTGGGCGTTAGTGATTGTTGGACGTTTCTTACCACCTGCCATTAGAGGTTTTCTCTTCTTCCATCAGTAAGTTTTTGGAGGCATTGATAATAATAATAAGCAAAAAAATTTCGCCTAACCTTAACCTTTACCTGTTATACGCTTCAAAGGAATTATTCTAACTGTCGCTCGCAATTGTGTTCACTGATGACACATGAACTAATTGCCAAAAGCTCTGTACACGCTACAATCCAGTAAGGTCGATGCTATACATTGTTTGGGCCTAATTCGTAAGCATTCTTCACTGAGTTATAGTTGCGCTAGCCAACTTCGCTGGCGACTTAGGTACATCTGTACTTTTTGCCCTGACAATTCTCTTCTGCAAAATGTACTCCATTCCCTGTGTAACATTAAATAAACAGACACGCATGGTTCTCCTATTTATTTTCGCATTCTGTTTTTCCGTTGCGCGGGTGTCACGGCACTGATTTTTTTTCACTTTACTTAAAGGAAAGAGGCTAGCCATGAAAGAAATGGCGTATGCTCTTCACAGTGGGCGCGGCTCTGTTCGTTTAGGGAGCGTCTGTGCTGTTTCTCCTACAATAGCTCGCTGTCATGCACGCTGCGCTCACTCGACGCGTCAGGACGCTCGCACAGCTCGGTAGCAGCAGCGTCCGCGGTTGGGAGTAGGGACTGTGTTGTACCGGGATGTGCTTGCGTTTGCAACCATTAGCGACAGCCCGCGTGCCTTTCTTTGCTGCAGAAGCAGCTGCGCCTGCTCAGGATCATCTGCAACTCCTAAGGAGTTGTCGCACATCAGGCTTTTCTTTGGTCTTTCCTCTTTTTCTATACTTTTTGAGGACGGGTAAGCACTATGTTGGGGTAAGGGGAAAAACCTGCAGAAAAAATACATTGTCACATTGAAGTAAGCTTACACATTCATTGCGAGGTGCGGGCACTCGCTCATTCCAGTGGCAGCGAGTAGTCCCTTGAGTGAGTGGTAAGTGTGCGCTATAGCGAGAGAGCTGTGAGCTTTCTGTTGGAACAGCGGCGGTAGCGATCGGCGATTTGATCTTCCTTTCTTGTAGGAGAGTTCAGGCGCTTTTTCTCCCAGGGGCCGGCCCCATGGCTAGAGCGGTAGGCCCCTCAAGACGAATCAAAACAGCGAGACGCCTCACCGCAAGTCACCGCTGCCACCACCCTCAGACACAACATAGGAGATGAGCCAGCAAGCATTTTGCAAGCGATGCGTGGCCTTTTTGCCTTTATCCACATCGTCTTTCCATTGGCGATCCCCGGCCATTCCGTACCCCCGACATGTCTACCTTGGGGTGTGTCTCACCCCAAAAACCTAAAGGCTGCAGGCGCCTGTTTCTCATCTTCCATCCAGCATCCAAGTGTTAGCACCGCCTTTGCCCAAAAGAGCTTTCCTTTAGAACAGCTTGTCTCATTCCTGAAATCGGCTGTATATTAGATTCCAGCACTGTATGGAAGCAGTTTAGTATACTCACTTGTGTACCCTACCGTATGGATCTACCATAGGGGCCTTTATATACATACGTTCGTTGAGGGCTCGTGGCCGACAAATAATGGCTAAATCCAGAGGGTAGCTTGACTGTCACTTGCGGCAAGCTCCGCATCAAAGCTTTAGCCGAATCAAGCTGAAATGAAGTTGGCCCACAATGGCGGTCAGTGTGTCTTTATGTATGAAGTTCTGTGGCAGGCGCAGACACAAGCAGAAAGGCCTACATCTCCCACGCACATTTATTTCATCTATCTCTTTGCTGTAGAGCAAACAAATCAAGCTCCATCAAGAACAGTGACAACATCGAGCAGCGTGCGGTGCACGTGATGCAATCGCAGACGGCTTTGCACCTCATCAGTTCAGTTTCCTACTTCGGATGTTTCCTGCTTGGGATGCGCAGAGAGGACTTAAGGGCAGAACTGATTGAAGGGATGCCTGTTCTTCAATTGATGCTGTCCCTACTTGAAGCATCAATGCGCACTTGAAGTCGATGTACAGTACATAAAAAAGGCCATGCAAACATTTTCATCGATCAATTCTCTCCCGTATCAGTATTGTGGTGCTGAGTTATTTCATGTCTTATCAAAAGCTTTTGATTGTCAAACAAGTTACGAGTTTTAAAAGGTTGTCGTACTTCATACAAGGTTTCCGCTTGTACAAATTGTTTTTCTTTTACTACACTTTTCTTTTAAAAAGGGTTTTTATATACACTGTCCTTATAGGCTCATATGAAAGGCGTGTGTAAGAACAATACTACCAGATCTCTGAAGTACTTAAATGTTTACGCCGTTCGCATTTGTTAGTCTATAACTTGTTAGTCGTTTCTTTCAATCAACGATCTTTCAACTCAAACTTATCGAACAGCAAGAAGCATGCCATCAGGATAAAAACCGATATCCAAAGTGTGCTCTCATAGATAATGTTGAAAAGCTTTTCGTCTGAACAACGTATGTAACAGATTTAGCATAAAAAAAAAATTTAAAAAAAGTTCAATACGAACTTAAAAAGTGACTTTTGCTTCAAGTTTGTCCATTCCGCTTTAACTTCAGTACTTCAAAATATCTCTGGCACCGAGTATCAAATGCTCCATATAAATGCACGCACTCTTACCTTAATCAATTGCAAATGATCCTATGGCAAATAGCCTTACAACCGCATTCTTTGCCCGTTGTGCCCACGTTCATAACCAACGGGTTTTTTTTTTAGCTGAGATTAGTTTATAATTACTATGCGGTGTATTTGGCGTAACCCGTTAATCTGGCTACCGATATTTTCCGCAGTAAACCTATATATGATCCAATTACTTGTCGAAATCTTATTCTGGAATAAGTTTAAACTGCTATAAATTCGCGAAACTGTTTCATAGGAAGGCTGCAGACAAGGTGGATCTATCATTGTCAGGCACTCCCATTCGTTCAGGTTTCAATGCTAAGCCAAGTCTCTTCCCGTAAGCGCTGGGAACCCTTTGCCCTTGCTGGGGCAGGCGTATTGGCCAAAGTAAATTTGAAGGAGAAGAACCCCGAAAAAGCACGGAGGGAACAGAACAAGCGCAGACAGACGATGTGTAGATCTGGGGCAAAATAAGAGTTGCGAAAGAACTCCTGCCGCTTTTGCTGGCAAACGGCTGAAAAATAGCGAATAAATTGGGCGTTCGGGGATTGAAACTGGTCCACTTTGTCCCCTCAACTTTAAGCAGACTGAGCAAAGCGTGGCGAGCTGAACATCGCTAAAACCCGAGCGAGAGGGAAACCGTTGAAATGGGGTGGGGGTGTGGGGTCATCGGAAGTCGGCGTAACCTGGCGGGTTTGCGGATCGTTCCTGATAGGATGAACGCTATGGAGTGAAAACTCGTGAGTGTTGGAATTCTCCATTCAACAGGGTCGCCTTGTTGAGGTGCGCGACGGAAAGGGAGAGCATAAAGTGAGAAAATGAAACGAAGATTTCAGGCCAAAGTCACTAAGCATTGCGGGCAGGCATTGTCGACAGTTTGTCAGTGAATAAAGTGGATCAATGGGCGGTTGGTTGCGTTCTACCATATCTCTCAACTACATAAACTCATTGACGCAAGACGTACAAACGGGTCTGGCTTAATTCGAAAAAGGCGGTAAAGGGGGAAAGCAGAGGTGTCACGCGAGCCTGGCACTTGACTTTGCCTATGCATGGCTGCTGGGAGTCCGTAGCTGTGATACTATAATAAAAGTTATGTTTAAACAAAAAATTATTAAGGAGTCATTTTTTTCTGTATAGTCATAAGCGTCAAGTCTAACGTGTAAGCAGAGTAATTTTAGTACGATATTTTTTCTACAGTTAGTTAATAAATTTTATTTGTAAAAACAATAATTAGGGTAAAATATTACGTTATCGTTGTTAGCAAATTATCCATGAATGAATAGCGCTGTTTGTATCATAGCCATAATAGTACATACGTTTGTATCGATAATCGCAACGAACAGTGTTTCATCATATTACAGTTTCAAGCATGACTACGAACAGGGAGCAATTGCATTAAATAGGTAATTTAAACAGACCGGCAGTGAGATTAACTTAATACAAAAATGTAAAAGTCATGCTTGAAAAGTTCTCCAGAAGTAACATTCGGCAAAACTCCAGTCACAACGATACCGACACCGAAATGACGCACACATATATAGACTAAATAGGTATCGCACGGCAGGTAACGCAACTTCGAAAAGTTCATATGGTCCTAGACGAAATCCTGAGCTGTCTTTATGTCGAAAAGTGATTAGTCCATAAATTTCCTTCGGTTCCCTACATTTAGTTAAAATGTGTTACCAGCTAGTCTGTTTTCACTAGATAAGGACGTGCTTGAACAGCAAAAAGGTTACTGTTTCTCTAACAGCACATAGGATGTTAGGTTCAAGAGGGTTGTGTCCTAGCAGACGAATATACCTACACCGCATTAATTTTGGCAATCGCGTTAAAAAAGCCGATCTGGTGAAAAATTCATCTCAGTTGAAGCTTGTGTTTAATCAGACTCACCCTGTGCAAAAACAATTAACATTTGGGAAGGACATTAGACAGGTACACATGTACGTTCAGGCATCGGATACGATACTCACAATTTAGCATTTCTTGTCGATAATGCACCAATTCTATGCACACTTGCTGAAAAAATATTATAGGAATATAATGTTTGCATTTATTTTACGCGAATCTGTATCGCTAATGCGATAAGGCGGATCAACCTCAAACAAATATCGTCTCCAACTGCAATTGTTCGTTGTTAAACGCCTTCGCGAAAGTGTACGTACTTTCTTGCCTAACACTATTGATCTGGCAATGTCTTATTGGTATTCCAACGTCGTTGAGGCTAAATCCTCGACCACTCTACAGGACGTCCACATCATAAGCCCAGTAAGATGGATCACCTGTCTTCTCTGACGGGGGTTATCGTTACCAGACGCTCGACTACATAGCCATCTTGGTCCAATTAGCGTACGACTATCGTAGTATATATGATTTTACGCTTCTTCGTTTTGGTGGCCCGTCCTAGTTGGAACGAGACCTTCCTAATCATGCAAGGCTATATGTCTCTGATCGTAGCCCTGTACATCAATAGAAAGCTGGCTAAAAGAAGTTAGTACAAGTCATCCTGTATAGTAGTTTAGTACAGGTTTCTTCTTTAAATAGAGGCAAATTTAATAATAGTATCACACAGTTATGTTTGTTTAACCGATACAGTAGCGATGAGGTATGCCGTCACGCGACTTCGATCCGATGCTACGGACGCAAGCAAACTGCAATCACAACCAGACTGTTTTTGATTAATGACGTATATATTATTCTCTCAATTAAGCTCATAATAATTCTTTTTTACTGGACATTTCGTTGTTTATAGATTTTCTCTTTTTGCGGTGGCCATCGTCTCTGAAACGCTCAAATATATCAAGACAGAATAGATTCATTCATTCTTCTAGACTTGATGAAGTGTTTCTGCACATTTTGACAAGTGCATGTACCTCACATACTCGCTCGTACTAGTCGTACGAGGCAAAAACACCCCATTTCATAGAGCCCATACCTTCGTAACGCTTGCGCGATGTCGTCGACATTTTGGGTGGTGTTTCCGTTCCATGAGCCCCCTCCACCCCTTTCCCCGTCGCCTCGTCCAAGTTCGCTAGCGAAGTTGTCATCTGTTGCAATCGTAAACGTATACGAATGGCATTACCATGACACTTCTACAGCGACGGGGACAAGCAGCACGCCAGATACAAAATACAACGATTTCAGCTTCGCCGGAGGGTTCTTCCTTTCCAAGCTTTAGAAGTAATAGCGCTGCGGCACGAGTCATTCGCGGCGGCAAAGAGACATTACCAGTAGTTGCCAGGCGAAGAGTCCGAGTCTGCTATCGATATAAAGCGGTTGAAGATTTTTATCAAAGTTTATTTATATTTTGCCATTTTTCTTTTGGAACGAACGCTTCGACAGGCTAATTTCGATATTTTTCCCAATTTCTGTGCTCCAATCTCTCTCTCTTTCTCTCTCTATATATACACACATACATATACATATATTTGTCTGCTCCGTCTGTCATAATCGTTTCTAGTCTCCATCCCTGTTACGTACCCTATCGTGTCTACAGCTACCCTCGTTGGTAAAATCTCGTGTGCAAGTCTCGGACTTCAAACAGTGAACATTCGTCGACGCAAATTTGTGTTCTGCGTTACGCTTCAATATCCACTATCCGAGAGGGGTAACGGAAATACAACAGTAGCGCAAGGTACAGTGACTTGTCGATTCGCGTCAATATCACCTACTTACAGGTTTACCCCCCATACGATCTCTGTAGATATCTGTTGGGATCGACCAGCCGCGCACCGGTCGATAAACAGCGTCAAATGCGCCCGACAGCATTTCTAATAGGGACATTATTACTGGCAGCGGCTTGTGCCGCCGTAGAGACGTAACATTTGTTTGCTATTGGCGAGCTACCCTTCGAACATTGGCGTCCTTTCATGACTCGTAGCACCAGTCGTTCATTTACGGCTGCGGCCCCGGACGAGCCGGCAGTAGCAATAGTATCGGAGTGATGATGTTCAATGCCTCACCGTCCTTGCTGATTTGCTTTCGGGCTGGATTGAAGAAAATTCAAGACGCACTACAGTGACACTACCTTTTTTGTTAGCTGTCTGCTTATCCTCTTGTTCGGTAACACTAACTTATCGACCGTTTGAAATGTAGCGCGAGCAATTTAGCTGGCGTTGTTGTTATCGGCGATGTCTGCCCTAGCAGAACTTCATCATCAGTGAGTGGACGAGGACTACCGTAAAACAAACGAACGTTGATTTCGATCGAATCAGCTACCAGTGACGATGATACGTTTTCACTCGAAGAGATACACATTTACAGAGCTGTGGAGCGACGAACGCGTGGCAGAAATATGACGCGGGTAACAAAAATCGACGGAGAGAGACACAGAAGATGAGAGGCTATGATTATTAATAACATTTCTTTTTTCTACTGAAAATAGATTTGAAGAGCGTTAATAATCGCCAGCCGTCACCGCAGCGTCGTGAAGCCGCCGTGGAGATGACGCTCTGAAGATGGCGGCGGGCATACATAGCGTTATGCATATACGATTTGCTACGATGCGGCTAGTGGCTTGGCAGCACGCCACTTTTTAAATAGATCTATGATCATCTAACGATAACAATATGTTTCAGAAGATAGTCTTCCAGGTTGGGCTGAACTGGCAACGCATGTCTGGGGCTGGCAGTATCCGCCTGTTTAAAAACATGCCTCGCATTAGCCGATATTTCACTTTTTTACCATTGATCATCAATGGCATTGAAGCTTCGTAAATACACGAGCTTGGGCTCATGAGTGATGTCATCTTTATAGATTCGGATTAATTGCTGAGATCAGCCGGCATTTTGCGATTTTCTATGAGTTAGGTTTGTGATAGTTGAATGAATGACTATCTATCGACGGCACTACAAAGTACCTGCGTTATATTTTTTAAGGATTCTTATATTCTTATGAATAGTCCTAAAGGTCATTTATAGTGAACTAAATAAGGCGCTAAAAATATAGTCGATCCAGTATGAATATATACGCACTGCTAATCAAGTTTTCCTTATTTTCTTACAGCACCCCTATAGCTGAGTTTTTAAGAAGCCAATCCATCCTGTAGATACTAGGCCATAATTGTATCTACCCACTTTCACGACCGATATTTAAACTGTCGGAGACTATTATAAACGGCAGTACAAAATAGTGTTTGTCTACGCGTAAATTCGAACCTTGAGAATGGAGTTACGACAAAAAAACTTCAATTTTTACAGTCAACGGAATGCACTACACATGTATGTGAAAGATCATTTTATAGCCCTAATGTCACAAAGTAAAAATGACCCTCACCGATCATTTTGAGATCCCTCTTTTGTTGCATTATCCCAATTTTTCGACCAGCTGCTTCTATAGCGCGACTCGGAATAGACTTGGAAAACAAAAAAAGAAACCTTCATCTCAGCAAACTTGGATTACAAGCTGCTGTCTTATTTGCTACATTATTCGTTGCAACCGAACATCAGCGGGATGATACGATATGCCAGCAACAAAAAATAACGCCGCAAACTCCGAAGGTAGGACAGCAACCACAAGCAGGCACCAACGATTCCATCAGACCCGACCCATACCCATGTTAGACCGCAAGCCAAATGGTACGTTTCTGGACAAGCAGCAAATAGTACGAGGCACGTCGCTTCTCGTATATGATGTGCTTTTGCGGCCATTACAACTTGGGTGTCATTGTTTCGGGACGCTGCTGTCAGTGTTGGCTTCCGCAAGGAGGAGCTATGGGAGGCGAAACGGAGGTCAGAAGGCAAATCAAATGCAACTGAGTAGTCTCCCAATGATGTCAAGCACCTTGGGGGGCTGTGGGACCCCAGGAGGAGGTTGAATGAGATCAGAAAGAAGGGAACAACAAGAGGCTAACACAAGAATCAACGACGCGAATGCAAGTGACAATAGATAAATGGCCATTGAAGAGGGCAGGATGCTACTTTTGGATGAGTGGCTACAAACCCAGCGAGAGGGTCAATTGGGAGGTGACAACATTTTGATTCAAGCACTGAGCCGATCGCAGTTAGGTGATAACAAAATCAGATCAGATGAGTATGCATGAGTCTACGAAAAAGGGATTTTACATATACGCAAGCTACTGCTGGCATAAACATAACAGAGTTGTAGGTGATTTGCTGCGATTTATAAGGTATCAGAGGGATTTCTATATAGTGATCTTGACAAAAGTTACCTAGTAACTTAATATAGTTAATATTAACGGAACGGTAAAAGAAAAACAAGTTACTAATACAATGAATGTTTGCTGGATCGATTAGCGTACACCGCAGCTTCACTTTCCGCTTAGGCAAGCCAAGGGCCGGCATGTTCGTGACTACCTGGCTCTGCTGTGAATCCAAAAATCGTTTAATTTATTATCTAGATTTGTTCATCTTTGTTTTCACCGATCTAATCGTTACTGTTTTTTTGCGATATCGTATAAACTTTTCAGAAGACTTATCGTATAAACCTTTCAGGCAGATTCTATTAGGTTTATCTAAATTTTCTCAAACATACCTATACCACTAACTATTAACGTCGTATTGGTAATTCCTGATGTTTGTACTTCTATTAATTATTTTTTTGAGAGCGTGAAGATTTGAACCAGCGTAGCTGCACGCTTGTTCTTTTGTGGTGCATGGAAACGAAGTGCTCACGAGCTCCCCAAACCACACAGTCCTTCAATATTATCCGTAGTGGGAATGCTGATGTGGAAAGATTGCAGCTGTTGCAACAGGAACATATTTCACGTTCGGGTTACAACGTTCTCGTGATCCAGTACCAATTGTTTCATACTTCGCTATCGATTATCTTATTTTCCCACTGTAAATAAGTTATCGCCCGGCCATGTTACTCTATTGAAATTACGCCGTGACTCCACCTAACTTACGCCATTTCGAAATTATGCTGAAGTAATGTTATTTTTAAAATTCCATACAAATTTAACCAAGTAAGAAAAAAGCTTAAGTGTCGGCATTCTTGAGACAAGAATGAAGGCTCGATCTGGGAAAATTTAATTTATTGCTAATAAATTTATATGTACATTTATATAAACTTGTTTATTTTACTTATATATATACGAGAAAGGGGTGAATAACGTTTTGGTTAATAGATAGTTGAGGTGGATTGGATTCGCTAGTTCTAAGTTGACCGAAAAATGGCAATAGTAAAACTTGGCAAAGAGAAATGAAGAACTTATGCTTTTAAGAAGAGATGCTGTCTTTTGTATAGGATCATATACCGAGTGACGTCAGAGATTTAGAAATACAGAGTTTAAGATTTGTTCATTATAAAAAAACTTGACGCCTAGTACTTACCTTAAAACAAGAGGTGACCATTTTATAAATGTAACAGTATATTATTGGTAATTATTAAATAAGCATATACCCGTTTCCTACTTTGAGAACTGCACTAACACAGTGTATCGAAGTGTGTCCTTACGGACCATGTTAATTACCGTTAAACACAAGCTGAGCTCTGACTAGCCTACATATTTTAAATTGTTCTCCTACACGTTTCGACCTAAAAGTTATGTTTTGCTCCCCTGACCAAATGGACTGTATAACGCTACGAAGCTTGACTAAGGAACCGTGAAAATGCTGCTGCGGCGGCTGTCGCCCGTGCCACTCGGTAATTTTTTTGGACTAAACTGTTTGCCTTGTTGATCCTTGTTGATGTGATTAGAGCCCAGACCTAAGAGATGTATAACCCCTCTTGTTGGGTCGTCTGCAGATTCTCGGCAGCTTCAGCGGTTTGGCCTTCAGCAATGGCTCAACAATGTCGAGATGGTCATTGTTCACTAGTCAGGACAAAACAAAGGCTATTGTCTTTCTTTCGTGAGTGCTTCCATTCTACTAGTTGTGTTGATGAACGGGCGGCTGCGTTCATGTTATGGCGATAATTCCATCGACTCATCTTGGACCCGTTGTCTCTCCTCTTTTCCACTGTTGCTGGTAACTAAGAAATATGGATATTACCGAGGCTCCTCGGGCTTTGTAGATGGAGGACTACTCAAGGCTGCCTGAGCCACTGGCCTATCGCAGCGATGTTAACGGGTGCACCACGCACACTTCCCAGTTACCCAAACCCAATGACAGGGAAAGCGGTACGCAAGGGAATGCAAGAGGCACGCTGCATCCAGCAGAGCTGTTGTCGCGTTAACGGCGACCCCGGCTAAGCAACAAAAACAACACATTTAACAACAGAAACAGTAATAATAGAAAAGATGGTAAATAAATATCGAGAGGAAGGTGATTGTATCGTGTTATTATGCCATTCTGCATTGATCACTGTCAATTCGTCCTTGACTTTTTACAATGACAGGCAAATTAGCAGAGAAACGTACGATCGTTCACACAGCGCATATTGTTGGTGTCAGTCGGCTACAGTGTGATTCTATAATCCAATGAAGCTATGTAGTCAATGAAACACTCAAAAGATATATCGAACGAGTATATATGCACAGAGTAAATAGCTCTTCTTCTGCCGAAGTTTAGGTTCTTCGTAGATGGAAAAATCAGTCGTTATAGAGCAATGCTCAACTATACTAAGTAACAGAAAAGCGAAGTAGTATAGCACTTCTATTTAGCGCAGAAGTGACTGGTCAAATCAAATCTACCAATTGCTACTTTTGTTGCTGCTGCTACTGAAATTTGCTTACCCCTGCACCGCACCTATGATATTCTGCTTATCCTTTTGTAGCCGTCTACGTTTAGATCTATGAGATCAACGAAAATCGCCCGTCCTACATTCACATTAGCACACAGTCTTCTTACTTTTTCCACTGCGAAGTAACGCAAACATTCGTAAATCGGCGGCCCACGTCCAACGGAGCTTGGAGGAGGCCTAGTTCCTTCCGAAGCCTCTCGTCCATCTATTAATAGTAGCAATAATAACTGTTTCGTGTGAACCGAGTAGTCAATGAACGATGGAAGTGCTCCCAAACATATGAACATCGCAGCAGCGAATCCCAGCCGCAGTAAACTGCGTCTTCGCCAATCCCTACCAGGTTATCCGTACGCAGACATACAGTCCCCGCTACACATGCGTCCACAGTCAGACACACTTAAACAGAGGGAATGGTCAATACAAGGCGAGATGACCCGGTGAATGGACATGGTCGAAGCAAACGACGCCATTGAGTGTTAGAGAGTGTTAAGGAACTCCTTCTGCCTCTATAGTGGGCTGGCCGTGTTTTTGCCGCAGGGGCAAGAGTCGCGAGATCGACCTAGCGGCAGCCGAGTGGCGTGTCTTGGGGTCACAGCACCCGATAGCTGAACCACCTCTCGTAAAGAAGCGGCAGTACAGCTACCGTACCAGTCGCTACGGCAGTAGAAACCACGAGCTATAAGAGACCAACTACTTCAAGAAATATCGCAGCGGACTGTGCAAGTCTGGGTGTGCGTGTGTGTGTCAATTCGGCCGTAGATTGCCGAAAAGGAAGAGGAAGAAGTAGCTGCCAGAATGACCAAAGATCTCATCTACTACCCTCAGCGGCCGGCGTCTGTGCCGCTAGCACTCGATAGAGAGCGTGGCGCAATCCGGTCTCTTCCGTACAGTCAATGTTGGGAGCTGTGTAAGCTCTGTCGGAGTACGGTACAGCTTGTGCTATGGCAGCAGTAGTAGCGAAGATGATTAATCGACTCCTAATGGACAAGCAGTCTACATCTAGTGGCTCCCCCTTCCGATGTCCCGTTTTAGCCCGATTTTCCCTCTGGCGGTTTCCGCCGTCGACGGCTGCTACACTCCATGCTGCCGTTGCTTGCATTCCACACGGGAATTTTCCCGTGTAGACAGGACCGACTACCCCAGTAACCCCCACTAGAGGGCTCACGTCCCCCAAAAGCCCGAGGTTACCCCTCTCTGCTTCGGCCAGTCAGCGGTCATCCAAAGTGCTTGAACGATGGATACTGCTAGCAGCAGTCAGTCGCTGGTTAGAAGCCAAGCCGAATAGAAACGCCACGGCATACACGAAAGAACGAGGCAAGCTTTTCTTAGGTCTCATGCGGGGCAACCTTTCCACGCCAGAAAACTTGCCGGAAAAGACCTCCTTCCAGGCTGTTCAGGAGAGTTCGTTGCTTGGATGAGAAGGAAAAAAAAGCATTGTCCAAATAAGATCACGGTCGAGGCTCAAGGTCGCTCGTCAGCGGCTACTATTCATTCAGTGAGCTAATGATCAAGGACAAACTACTCGAGAAGGGCCATCGGGTACAAACTAGCTTCAGTACTACCTGTGGCAAGTTATGGACTTTCAGTTCCAATACCATTTTTCAATGAGTACTGAAAATTTCCGCCTTTGTAGGTGTTCCTTTATCCCTTTTAGGGACATAGAGTAGCGGTCTGATTGAAAAGGTTACGAACAACAATAAACTGATGATGGTATTGGAAATGATCTCAGCTTCATTGGAAATTAGTAAAGAAGTGCATTGAACTCACGTTTTTTTAATCACACGCATCTCTTTACGTTTTTAAACGTTCCGCCTTTAGGAATTTTGCAATCAACAAAAAATATCTTCTAAATATAATTTGGCCAAGAACTTGCTTAGAAAATGAATGTGTTTATAAAAAGTCTGATGTCGGCTAAGAACACTCTAGCTTCCTGGTTTAGATAGACGTTATGAATTAGCCTCACGTAACTTGGCTTGTATAAGGTACTGAGGGTAAGTCGAAATACTATTAAAGTTGACTAACGTCCAGCGCTGCCATGGTAAACAGAGAAAAGAGAATCGAATCTCTACGCTGTTCCATATTACCACCTTTCCATCAGTGTCTCGTTAATATAAGACCTGGCAGTTTAGGATTGACTTCATCCAGTCTAAGTTCCGAGAGAGACAGTTTCCTTAATAATCTTAACTGGAAATTTTCTATGATAATTGATACAAACATACAATACTCGTGACAATAAGTAAAAACCGCAAGAAAACAATACCATTCGATTTTGGAATCACCAAAGAAAACCCATAGACTGGGTCGCAAGCAAGCTGATTCATTCTTTTCTACGACAACATGACAGATCGTACTGAATTCATTCATGGCCTAAATGCATAGGGCGGTCGAGCCGGGAATCACGGCCCCACTTGGAAGAAATGGTATCGATGAAGTTAAAACACCGCAAATCTTTGCTCACACCCGCGCGTCCCTCAGACTACCTCACAACACTCGTAATAAAGTTAATTAATATTCAAGACGGCTAGAGTTTCGACCTGCAATCGGATTCCTATATAGCGCCTAGACCGCCTGGAGGAGAAGTGGCAACGGTCGTTCGGAAACAGCAGCAGGGACTCGCGTGGCGGCTCCGACCGCGCCATCATTGGTGGTACCTACTCAATTAAAGGACGACGATGTGGGTTGACCAGTGCGAACTCCGTGCATTGTGGCCGCTTGTGTATGATTTTCGCCGGTGGACAGAACAAATTTCATGTCGCTACTTAGTCGGACAGCTGCTGCTGCTGCTGCTGCCACCATCGCCGCCATCTTTGAAATGAAATTAAGTAGATTTAGGCACGTTCTTGTCCTTTGATCATATTAGGAATATTTTTTGTGTTGTTTCTTAATTTGAAACGATTATGGTCTCCAACGAAGTAGTTCAGTCCGACAATTTTTATTTTGTTTAGAACCAACTGATCCATAATAAGCCGGCGTTATTTAATATTATATGGTGTGCCATATAGAAATATGGAGCTAAAATCAATAGCCCATAAGTCAAGTTTGTCAATACACTTGAAAATTTGGTGATATACACGTACATTATTTTAATAAAAACGAGTTGACATAAGGATCTGAGCTTGACTATTAATACCTCTATTAGTATGTGCGTTATGTGTGGAGCTCACCTTGCTATATACCATCAGTTGAGATTTTTCGGCAGACTTATTCATCTAGGGACAAAAATATCTGCAATATTAACTGTCCGATCTGGAACTATTATAAATTAGTACTAGCCTAATATATAATACAATGTGTTATAATAAATGTACTTATTGGATAATGTGAAATTGTAAAACAAGACGATCATTCTTGTATGATATATAATCGTGTTACGACCAGGGCCCACAATACCCCACTCCCTGTGTGAATTGTATGTTTATGTATCGTTCTCTATGTGGACTTTATGACATTGCTACCTTCGCAGGGCGATCTGATCACATGCCTTAGAACAGATGATGTGGTGGCCCCATAACCCTGACGCTGATCCGCTCCCTAGAGACTGGCGTTAGTTCTTTTGGTTGTCTTCCCCGGTTCTCCCAAGCGACAGTCTTCACAGGACTCGCGGTAATGGCATCCCGCATCCTCGTATCGCAGCCTACATCTTCGACATCTTTGGCGGCTAGTCTCGCTCTTCTGCCCAAGGGGCATCCAAGAGGAGTCATCCGTTAAGCCTCAGAAAAGAGCACGGTCCAAGTCGAACAAGAGTATGTCTTTCTTGCAGACGGCCTTTGCCGCCCCTTGCCGGAGTTCCAGCCACCCAGTTACTCGTGATGAAAACGTTAGGGATAACGCTGCTGCTCATGTCTTTCTTTCCTTCATTATTGTTTATCTATCAGTAGGATACCATCGTTGCACGTTGCTAACCAAACTAAAAATTTGGCCAGGATTGCTTATGCAGATATAAAACACGGGACACTCGGACGTTCCTGCAACTACATGTGACGATCGTGCTGTTTAGCCATAATTACAGTGCTTGCTTTCTATTTCGAACTTGCGACTTAAATTGCGCATATATTTACTATTGAGCACATTTTTGCCCCCTTTTCGACTTTTTCTTCCTGGGCAGCAATATCACAGTAGCTTCCGAACACTGGGCACCTCCTTGTTCCATGGTCTTTCAATGATATTAACTACGACGCTCGACTCAAGCTTTGATCGGCATCAAGCCTCTCGAAAGTTGCCTCGTTGTTAACAGAGGCATCCTCAGCTCTATATTGGCTGCTAGTATGTATATCGTAATACGGGCTAGACGGTGGGGGTCGAGTGGCCTCGTCTCACAGGAGGAAACATCCTAGTCTGGTCTCTACCTGTGTTTCTTTTTATTTCTCTTTCTTCATTCGCGTTCATTCATTTCTTTCATTCTTTGTCCTACGGTCCTACTCGTTCTTCAGCCTGGTGACGTCGCCGGATAGACCCCCATCAGCTCCGCAGCGGTCTAATATTCGCTATTCGTTTACGATAATACCACATAGGAACGAATTTCCCTTCAGCGTCCTTTGCCATCGGACAGACTACCAACCCGGTCACTATCAAGGGAATAAGCAGGTCGCCTTCAAGAGGCTGATGATCCATAGCCAGTACTTCTGTCTGTCAGGACATCAGCCAGGCCAGTGCGTGCAGACCTCGATAAACGCGGACCTACGGACAGGCACAGATAGATACAAACGAACGCGCGAGCATATCCTTGCTGACTAGCCTCTTTTACCTTGCCAGGCTTTCCCGTTGCCTCACTAGCTGCTACGTATATACGATAAGTTTATCCAGATGGAATGACTATAGGTCGAAGGCCCAAAACTGGCTGCGCAAGAGATCCAGGGGTTGGACGGTCACGAATGAGAAGGCAAGAAGACGGACGTTTGTGCTGAGAAGCTCGCAAGTAAAGAGATGCATATGTCTTTCAGTGCATCCGGGTGTATGTGTATGACTGAGGATGAAATGCTGGTCGAGTATGTTGACGACCTAGATGAGATCGTGGATGGCGAGCCGGAGTGGAAGCAGCAATGACGAAACGCACAAACACAGATTAAACGAGAGTGAATGGTCAATTGTTCATGGATAAATGTTGAGTTGGAGGGGTTGAATGAGGGGTAAGGTTATTCGAGTACGAATAGGGCGAAGCTAGCGTGTGATCGGGTAATACTAGGGCGCGGTAAGAGACGCGTGGCGAGCCGCTGGACAGAGGGGATAGGCTAAGGAAAAGAAAGAAGGTACAAGGATATGATAATCAATATTATTATGCCATAATCATACTGATTAATGATTGATCCTATAGGAACTTCACAATACAATATGTAAATTATGTCGTTAAATGTCGCGTATTCAAAGATAGGGTTAATACCCATTAAATACTTACATTCTGCGCGGACGTGCGTTTGAGTTTTGAGGAAAAAAAAGTTAGAAAAACTGAACTGCAAGTAAGTGGGGTGGGATCAAGTGTATTGGAGCTTGCTCTTGAGAGATGTAAAGAACGTGACCTAAGCAGAGGTTATTGAGGCTCACAAGCTGCCACCTGCACATTAGCGTCAAGATGCCCGATGCAAAATTAATATTATTTATGTATTATTATTACAAATTATCGAGCGGCACAGTTTAGTATCAACAGTGGTCGCACTTCTTGAGCCCTTGAGGCACTCACGTAATTATCGGGTAATTATCGTGCTACCAGGTGAAGGAGATACGGTCTCTGGTATATTAGTATAAAGAGAATTGTCTACATCGAAATAGATATCAAGTGTTCCCTTGTAGATAGAATACAGGTGTACACATTTATTATGTCCCTTAATAACATATGAAATAAAGCCGAAGACACCAGTCATAATGATCTCGTAGTGAAACTGAGAGTTCACCAAAATGTTTATCAATATATTTTTAGAGTGAATTGTCCATTCCCTCTACATATAGGAGTATATAATGGCTGTAGATTCCTGGCTACGGTAGCTCTCCTCACCGCACAATCTATGGCCATTCAACATAGCATAACTTGATGATCCACTTCACCGGTTAAACGATTAAGCTCGTTCTATATAATCTGTGGGGTTCCTGCAATTGTAATGGTCGTGAAGTAGTCGCGGTGTCTCGGTAAGACGAATCCTTCTAACTCGTTAGTCGGATTTGCAAAACTTCGGGAAATGATGAGATCTGACGAACTATACTAGAAGAGGCCCTCACGAATGCGGCACCCAGGCTGTTTCACCCTCTGGGATTTTCTCTATATATCTATAATTCTGCGCCTCTATAGCTGTAGCTATTGATTACACTGTTATCTCGTCATAGTAAAATGAATGTATAAACAAACTGAAACGTTTGCTGTGTTTTCGTTAAAATGCATCAGCTTGCATGTTTGAAGAATGTCTGGGGGTAGTAGATGCGAATAATTTTAATTCTAAGTAACAGAGGAACGCCGTTCTTCGAACACACTTAGGGCTTTTTCTCGCTTTTCCTATTCCTGTTTTAATTAAATATCAATGAAAAAAAATATATATATTTAATAGACAGTATATAACGTGTAAAATCAAAACAAAAAACAACTCGCTGAAATTACTAAGAGAGCAGGAATCAATGAGTGCTGCTATGACAGCTAAGAGACTCGCATCAGGATGGATCATTAACAACATGTCATTAGTTGCCTGGTTTGGAAAATGCCAACACATAGCATCTCGGCAAACTCGGCCCATAAACTAAAAATAAAAGTTAAAGTCGCAGTTTTACCGTAGCGCGGCAATTTTTTTACGGTAGTCACATATTGCAGGCAACTGAATGGAGTAGTCAATTGCTAAACAATACTCAAAAAAACAAAATTTGGCAAAAAGACGCGGCAAAATTTGTTTGATTTATTGATATTGAATAAAGTTCATTGAATGTTAACCAATGCGACAGCAGACCAACAGTCACGAAATGTATTTATAATGAGAAATACATATGGTTTTTTCAAGTGGACCTCACCGCTCAGTCTCACAATGTACTGTTTCACACAAATAAAAGATAATTAGGTAATTTGTAACTTGTCCAAATACTGCACTATAGAATTACCGTATATATCAAATACAGAGACGCCAACAATCCATAAATAGTACACAATTCATGCGACTAATGAGAGTTACTTACGAATAATTTGGCTGTTAAATCTAAATAGATCAGAACTAGGCTGAATGTCGTTAACTTCGTGTACTTACGCTCTAGTAGTGAAGTTTCACTAGCACTTTTTCAAATATTTCAACCCGGAATAAACCTAATCACAGGGATGAATGTTAACTTGGTACGAAGGTGCTACAGCCATGCACAAGTGGTGCCGCATGCATATTGCATACCATGTGCATATACAAGTGTCCAGCAGGATCGGGACGGGACCATGAAGCTACGGAGGGTGTTATTTCCGATAACACGGATACCTCCGATAGGCTCTACTATTCGAGGGTAGTAAGGCCACAAACGGCTGCTGGGGCATACTCACACCACCTCCATACGCGTAGACACTTTGCCGTATGCTTGGCCCTAGTCTCCACTTGCACCTTGGCCAGCTTCACATCTGAAACCACCGGTGGGGGTCCGCATAGCATAGGCATCACCCCCACATAGACATGGTTGCATAAGATGAAGAAAGTCGGCTGGAGCGACGACGAAAGCAGCAGCAGAATTCGTGCAATATCTTCTTGCGCTTGCTGTATCTTTATATCTCTTCATCAAGGGAAAACGCCGGGACCAGAAGACCACCAGCGGCAGGGTGGTCGCAAAGTGGGCGCAGCCCGCTTTAGTGGCCACCTCTGGCTGCTGATCTCTCGTGTCGGTGTCCTATGAAGTCGGCTTACGAATCGGCCTCTTCTCTACCTCTTTTTTCCCCGCAACTCTGAGCTGATCGAGCGCGCTGAGTCTGCTCAAGCCCCTTTCGTTTGACGATTTCCAATGATGACTGCGGTGTTGGCTGCATGTCTGTTTTCCTGCTTAGCTCTCTACGAGAAACGGCTCATAGCGGTCGATGTGGACCACACGACACCGAGTGTCCCCTACGAGTTTCTACGACCAGTAATCACTAAGATCCGAGTACACTACGCTGATACAGCTCGCCACAGGCCTTTCTGATTGGCCTTACGAATCCAATGACGACGACGAGATCCTTGAGGAGTCCCCGATCAACCGGAACAGCCACAAGGATCGCTGCCCGAAGAGCACCGAGCTGGCCCACTTTTCCTGGCGACGGAAAAGAAGGGGAATTTGAAGCTGCTAGCTCAGATCAGGAAGAGGAGAGACTGAATCAAGAAGCCAGGGCCGCCCCAGTGAGGGATATGTCACAGGGAGAGGCGAAAAATCTGCTCGACCGCTAGCCACTTATGCGACTCTGCAAACCGCGCGAATACGACGAATAGAAACGATCGAAACTAGCGGTCGTTCAGCGCAAAAGGGGCAGACCACTACGGGAGAGGACTTAACGAAATGAGAATCGAAGCCACAAAGGGGACCACAACGACGCGGGGATAGAGTCGGTTGGTACTATGGAAGGAGCTAACGTAGTTCGAAAGATTGATCTGACCAAGTAAGGTGTTAAGTACACCAATTCTATGTGGCGCTAGTCTTGCTATTTCGGTCTTCACAACGCTGGTGATGCTGCTGGCGTCGGTGAAAATCATTTTTACCATTCAATATAGTCTGTGTTAATTCTCAGTATGCATGATATATATATATATATATATATATCTCTAACAATGGTTTGAATTAGTGATGGCCGTTCCAGTCACTTTCTCCATATACGTTTCGTCACAATGAGAACATAAATATAATAATATTGTTATAATACATATCCACCTTACTACTGTGACTGTTGCCTCGTAGTGCTCTTGCCTATTGCCGTTTCTGTTTGCATACCTTCATTGGACCTGCACGTTGAGTCACTGATGAACTGAGCTTATTGGACGTGTTTTCATCTCATAGATCTTCAATATAGGCACAATTTTGATAGTTTATCATTGTAAATAAATAGACGAGAAAAAATATTCTGCTCACGATACTAAGATGAGTTGGTAACATTGGTCCGCTCATTCTGATATACCACCAGCATCTTATCCGTTAGGCAAAGTGACCAGCGTCGATAGCAGATTCATGCCTGTTTCTTTTAAGCAATCATAATACATTGCTGTTTTCGATTTTGTCAATTATTATTACTATTATTGCTTACAACAATTCTACTAGTAGTGCAAACAATATTTAGGTTTTTTTTTTTGAATCTGTAAAGTGAAACAGCTTTCGTCTAGCATAGTTATTACACCTCTACAACAAAGACACGTTAGAATATAATATTGTCAGAAAATAAACAAATCCTTCTTTCAGACCAGCTCGAGACGTTAATATCAAATATACGCATACTGAAGCACATAGCCATGCACATATCAAACTAGAAAAATTAGACAGAAACCTATGTGCTGTAATAAGTTGTAAAAATCACTTATTATTGAACGAGCCTAAATTTCTAATCTAAACCAATATGGGCATCGCACATGATAACAAAGGCCACTGTCCGTGGCCACGGTCCGGGGTATCATCATTGTTTGACGACATCCCACCATGGCCGGCCCATGTGGACCTGGCTTACTTTACTGCGTGCTTTTTTATCCATCAGCTGGTTGCTATACTGACGTTATAATACAATCTTATTTTAGTACCATGTGAGTAGAATTTCGTAATTCAGTTTCGTTCCATGACATCATCGTCGTTCTCTAGCAGTCGTTCCCTCTTGCACATCCCTTGTGCTACGGTAACTTCAACTTCTCCCGTCTTGCTTCTGCTTAAGAGGGGAACTCTGGCCAACGGCCACACATTCCGATAGAAAAAAATATCCACGCCATTGTTGCTATCACCTGTGCGGTCGCAAACATCGAAGTGTTTCCTGTTGGTCCTCACGGGTTGAACGGGGCTCGGAGGGCCCACTGCCGCTGCTGCTTCAGACTCCGCCGTGTTCATCGATGTGGAGATGTGCTTCGTCTACGTACGAGCGCCGATCAACGGCTCGAATAGCGAAAACAACCTACCACCTAAGCAATCTAATGTAAATTCGAGCATGCGCGGATAAGAAGCATGACTAGTCGATCCGCAGCCGATCTGATCGCCGATGTCTGATCGGTTATCGGATGACGGGCGCGACGACGGCGACAACAACAGCGGCTGCTATAGCTGAGGTCTCAGTGAGTCTCGACTCTACACGCGGGTTGATTCGCTAACCGTTTGCCAGTTACTAGCATTGGGGCCGGCCATGATAGAGCAGGATACATGCAGGTTTAACGCAACCTGCTTCTTCTCTGCGGTAGAGGCTCTCGCGAATACTTGCGAATATGTGGGTCGATATGCGACTGCGTATATCTGTGTCTGTGTACGTTGGGATGGGTGAGTTTATGTGCTGCGCTCGTGTATGTTAACCCAGATGGGGCTAAGGGCATCGTAAATGACGAGGTATAGGCCAGAAAAGCAACCCCGCTATTCCGAACACCCTGTTCTGGTTGAACTGAGATCGAAGATCGAGCTTAGTCGACGGGATGGCCAACACGCAGTCGAGTGCTGTTGTGCAGAGGGGCGCTCAATTTCAAAAGGCGGCTTGTACGCATAGGGAGGGCGAGATCTATGTGGCCTAGATGGTCCTGTAGACGATAGCTTGAACAGAAGGCTTGAAAGAAAGCCGAGAGTTGCTGCGGGGCTATCAGAGTGAGATCTGATGGAAACGGCTATTGCTGGCGGAAGCGGATGTTCGAAGGCGGCCCTCGAATCCGCAGATCCGAAGAGCTGTAAAAGTCTGGGGACTGAGCAGGTACCTTCAGATACTAGTACATAGAGGCAAACGCGGAGGTAGAGAGCGAAAGCTAAATAGGAACGGAGAGGGCAAATGAGAAAACGAAACAATCCGGGGCCAAGGGAACCGCCGCATTCCATTGCGCACAATCGAACAGTTGTCAATACCGACGATTTAAGATGTATCGGCTTGAAAAACCATCAAATCTATATGAAAAATGTTTCGGCTTATTCAGCTGAAACATATTTAGTACAGGACTTTCCAAGATATTATTTTTTTTCAATGTCAGTAATGTAAAAGGCACCTGTAGAAGTGTTCGAGTCTATCGAGGCGTAATAGGTACACTCAAGCACTTCGTACCCTCAGCATGGAAGAAAGAAGTCGAGGCGTTGATATAACTGCTATCAGTATTCACGCCGCAGATCTTTCGGTCCGTCTAGAAATACCATATCTGTATATGGCACGCTATAAAATAAACATTTTATACTTCAAGGCGAAAATTAAATTTGAAGAAGCCAAAAGTACTACAAGTGGGTTTGCATAACAGCATGCCCCTACGACCTATAGGAGCTAAGCTTGAATAAACTGCAAGCAGATGATGGGTGTTATAATTTTGCGTTGCAAAAATAGGATAGCGTATGGTAATGTCGGGCCTTTGAAAGGTTAAACGTGAATATTTCAATTAGCAGTCGAGTAATATTCTATCAACTTGCCTCTATAGGATCGAAGGAATAATACCTGCTTGGCCTTATATAGTTCTTTATAGCCCTGAGAACACCGCACGCATTGGGGACTAGCTCTTTCTATGTCAGCTCTAATCGATAATGTCCTGAAAAATTATTACTGTCGATGCATAGCAAGGTACCTGATACGCAATCCCACACATTGAGATGGGGGTTTACGTGTCGGGTCCTCACGCAAAAACCGCTTCCTGAACGTGTACAGGAAGGTATTAGATCACAGCAAAATTCATACAAGCGTGATACATTACCGGATGATTCGTAAATATCCCATGTATCGTTCCGGAAATACAGGACTTCGGAAATATTGTTCGATTGGCATTTTATATTGCCAAGTGTATAACTTCTCGTTAGTTTTTCCATGCGTTTTTGAAAAATCCATTACTATGAACGTTATTTATGATAAATTGCGATTGAGTAAAACGAAAAGAAAAACACAAGAGTCTAAACGAATATCTAAATCTGTACGCTATTGTTCCGTTCTGCCGGTAGTTGGCTTGTATTCCCCAATTACAATTACGCAAGGCCCTGAACTGACCATATTGTATGTGAATGCCGCTTAAAAACGTATAATTATAGGTATATAACAAAAAGTATATATACTTAAGTCACAACGTACAGGGGACGGTATCGCTACCATCCGCCCGGAAGCCGTTCTAAGCAGCTCAAGGTCGGCTTACCGAGTGCAGGCTGCCAAACTTTGGAGCTTTGCGAATGTCGCCATGTCCGACTGGGTCATAGCCTCATGTTGATGGGCCGGGGGATCAGGCTGTCGAACAAGGACCAATTACTGGAAATTTGTGTCGTTTGACCGATTGCGAATAGCTGCTTCACGTTTTACTGTCGTTAGGCATTAATTTAGACGGTCCGACGGTCCTACCTAAAATAGAATTTAACGTGCCACCGGTGACGTGTTCAGAATTTCTAATCTCACATGAATCGTCGAATAAGCTGTTTGATATTTAGCTATGTTAACTCTAAAGAAGAATTTGTCAATATATTGAATTATTTAATGTCAAATCAATACTTTTCTCTACTTAGAATCCTGTCAAATGCGCCATTGCCGGATTTCGCTACTCCTATTAACGTTTGTCACCTGTAATGTCAAAGAATTTGCCCTATACCAGATTTCCGTTGAACAAATTGTTTCCACTTTCTGGACAACGTGACGGAAAGATACGAGCACTCACAGGCAGGCTTTCCATGCGAGACCGGCAGCTTTGAGTTGCAGTAAATTCGTATAATTGGAAAAATGTCCCCGTCACATCTAATATGGGTGAGCAGATGTGGCCGGGTTGAACCCGGGCAGAATAGCAGGTCACCGCCATTACTATTTGTAGGTCAGCCGATCCACTTCCTGCTATCGGTACGTGCGTATTTCTCCAGTGGCGTTCGCTCTGATGTTCTGCTGCTTTCTCATTTGCACTGTACGAGAGAGAGGTTATCGATGACTCTTCGACGGTTGGCTAACTCGCGGTCACGGCGGCAGCTACGAGTACGAGGTTGATCGAGTACGCGCTTCACTGCTGGACTGGGCCAGACAAGAAACTTCCGCGAATTGAACTGCATCTCAATCACTCGATCCGTCGAACTGTCGCGTATCAGTGCTTTGATGCTTGTTTGTATGTTGTACGAGACGCATTGGGGGGTTGTTGTAGGGGTGAGCGTGAATCATGCGAGGGCACGGGCGAGACGGGGGGCGAATCGGACTTCGCCACACCGTGCGGATGAAGGGAACTCGTGTGCAAGGAGTCAACTTCAATGTCGAGGTCATGGCCCATGCACAGCCGGAATGCCATTTGTATCTCGAGGCTACGCTGTCTCATACTAGGCTCAGTTAAGATGAAGTGCCCAGCGAGCAGCGGCCGCAGAAGTCACAAGTGCCAAGTCAAGCATGGCCGACTTGTGACGCGCTGGGCTTTCTCGGGGCCCTCAATATATCGAATGCTAGACAGGGGCATGGAGGTAAATCGAACCTAGTTGGGCAACTGCGTTGTCGTTTTCCGGCCGATCAAAATGCATAACATGTGTACTTCTTTCTACTCAATACTTTATAGGACCAATTACTAGAGAATAGTTGTGTCGGGCGGTTTTGGCCAACGGCTGGCTGATAATAATTAATAACGATAATTAAATCGTGATTAAGTTTTTGTTCGAACCTCGAAGTAGTATTTGTATTCTGTTCTTAGCAGTTCAATGGCTTTCGGTCTTCTCGTTAGTTTTGCGATTCGTACGCATCGCTAAAGGCCACAATATTTTTGTCAGTTTCCTAATTTCGGTATCTAACTCGGACCGTTTGCCTTCAAAGTCTTCGAATGAGTAATCCCTTTCGCGAATTCAGTCGGGTTAGAATTTAGAGAGAAAGCCCGCTACTGTTCGACGAGACCACATTTGGTACGAAAAATTAACACAAGTTCTCAGTGTAGCTTTATATTCCGTTGCTCTTTCCTGTTATCTACTTTACGGTAAGATTAATCTTAATATAATAACACGTATCCAAATAACACGTATCGTTTGAAGGCGAATTATCTTACCTCTCTTTTCACCCACGTCTATGGCGTCAACGTATTATATTTGATCACTGAACGCCGAAGTTATAATCAATTTCACACACGAAGTGGAATGTTTTTTCTTTTTTTGTACACAGATCCTATCGTGTCTTTCGTCTATATACGGAACTTGTCGCGTCAAAATTAACATTTCTTCAAATGGCTACCGTTTTTATAACTAAACACATACATTCAGTGGGGTTCCAACGATCCAAAGTTCGAAAAAATTCAGTTAATCAAGTTCACTACTGGTAATAGGTCCAGTTCTAAAAGTTTTTTCATCGAATTATGTACGTAGTGATGCAACATAGCACTATTTCTGATTCTACCGTAAAGACGGTTAGATTTATGTCGATTTTTTTAGCAGTAGATATACGATACACTCGTGTGTCTACAGATAACCCAGATCCAGTTGTCAATCCCTCCGTGAGTCATTATCAATTTCAAATCCACACCACTAATAATACCCAATAATAATAATTTTACGAAACTGAAATGTAAAGCCCCCAGCAGATAAACCTACATTTCTATTTAATTTGATCAATTTCAGGTTGTTTCACCGATTCGCAGTGTAATCATACCTACTCATAGATCTGTTTGTGATGAGGGTAAGTCCAGAAAAGAAAAGCCTACGTTTATCAATTTCATCTGCATCCCTGTTAGCTAAGATTTGTTAGGACGTTCGCAAGACCAACTTGTAGGATCAGTATAAACGAGTAAACTAAATAAATAAAAACATATATACTGAATCAATAGACACCGGAGATGATCGACCACAACGCCTGTCGGCACACCCAACCTAACCCTAATGCTGGCTTATTCTGTTGCCTGTATGAATAATATGGATGCAATGTGCGTTCTTAACCGATCGTTTACTATATTCTTGCCGTTTTTGCCTCACTCGCCTTTGACTATAGCTCTTCTGATCGGTGTAAAGCTACAAGTTCCTTGCTGAAAATGGCGTTCTGCATTAATTCCACGACCAACGGCTAGTCTCAGATATAGTCAGCTACAGCCGCAGTCTCTAAGTCGATCAGTTAATGTACGACTGTACACAACCGACGGCTGGCTGACTTCCTAGTGGTACCCCTGGGGGACTTAGGGCTGGTGTTGAACTTCATCGTCGAGAACTCATTATTTTGGGCGCGGGCAAGTAGACGGTCTGGTATTCCGGTACGATGTTGGTACCGCTTTCGATGGCATTTTAATTCGATATCATAGAGTTATTGGTCGATTCCCTACAGATCTATGAAATGGCCAGTGCTTACGGCATATGGCCGTCAACCGTTGTTGATAGGCAACCATGTGAGGCTGGGTGCAAATCAAGCTACGGGCAATACATCACACCCCAGCCCATAGCTTTCTCACACAAACTACCTGGATGAAGCAAACAAACATCGGTAATATTGACGAATCTTAATTAAAACAACATAGTACAATTTTCGACCGACCTAAATTGTACTATCCATCTAGCCATAATACCTTTCTGAACTAACTCTAAAGAAACGCTGATGTATCTCGATATTTAAGACGACTCAATTTGAACGTAACGGTACAAATATTATCACAGAGATATTCCTCAGTATTCCAAAAAGTAGGTGTCCCTACTGTCCTTGTTAGCCGCTGTGTTTCGAGTTTTACGTCCGGTAGGGTCGCTAAGTTGTCCATCAGACAGACGTCTCGCTCTCTATGTCCGGGTTTGAGCCTAAATTTTCTTGTTCGCCTGCTGAAAAAAAATAAGCGTTGTAACTCTTCGTAAACTTTTAGCCTCTTCGTTGTGTAGTACCGTAGTGAAAATCATTGCTTTCAACAATTTGGTTGTCACAACAAAACAAACCTTTCGGTCGTACCCGGTTTCGAACACAGAACAGCTCACTGGCGTCTAGGTTTAGTAGGCAGGAACGTTATCACTACACTGTCGTAGAGACCCATATTTTACTAATGCTACCAGAAAACAAACGTTCCCGAAGATAGTCACGATTGTGAGCTAGTTCCGAAGTATACCTAGTACCAACACCAACTCGTACATTTTGCGAGACTAACAAAGATGAAAAAAGCCCACGTCGCTACGTGTTACCTCAATCAACTGCAGGTTAACTTGACTAATTGGTAATTCATCCCTTGAATCCATCGCTCACATCGACGAATCCGCTGACCGCTTGATCAGCCCTATTATTCGTTAATTTTTGCCACATTGGAACTCTTTCGCGAGTGACCGCTCCCAAGTCTTCTAAATTCAATAATGTTCACTGTATCCGTAGGCGACTGATATCAACCAGGCAAACTTGATTCGGTAGCCATTTTTCTACGATCCCGGTTGCTACTGTTCTGTTCTGTGTCTTCCCCACTCCTAAAACCGCCCCAATAACGCCACTGCCTGCAAAGAAAGTTCAGAAACACACGTCAACTAGTTAGCTAACTGTTAATCAATCTATTGAGATGTCCTGACAGAGCGCTGTAAAAATACCCAGAGCAAACACAAAGCCAGCAATGGCTGTTCGCCCTTACCCGTTCATAAACATGCGAGACTTTTGGACAAATGTAATTGTTTCCGATTACAGACGTTACCCCGCAGCGATGGCCTTCCTGCTGTTCGTACGGTTGTTATTGTTGTTTTTGCCTTAGGTTGTCTGCTGTAGCGAAGAGCACTGCCAGTACTGTGGCTTTCCTCTGTTCATTCGAATGCTTGAGCCTTATAGGTCTGACTGTATATGGATCGGGCGCACAGATTATGCAATCCAATTGCGTAAAGCGGCAAGTTATTCGACTAACTAAAATATAGAGCTGACTGGAGTGTAGTGAGCTTTCGAAGTTCGTTTACAAACAATGTGCCCGACAGCGACGACAGAAGTATTTGGGTCTCAGACAATGCGCAGGAACCAGCGACAGACTTAGGACAGTTCAGTGCGGTAGACAGATGCAAGACCGTACACGGAAGGATATAAATGGAGGAGGGTGCAAGCATGCGCGACTAAGCATCCATCGAGTACAGAACCTTATTCAGTAACGCACATGACGGGGCATTTTTGCCACTGAAATAATCAAATTTAAGTGCGGTTCTTCGATTACGAAGCACTTTGGCTTCGTACGGCAGAAGACGTATGTGTTACTAGGTCAGCAATGTCTGAACGTGAAACCAAGTCAGACATAGGTAGGCAGGTAGGTATGTAGCAGTCGTACAATTGTAAGGGTAGAGATGGATTTCTCTCGCACGTTCTCAGCTGGCCCCGTATTTCCACATGGCCAGTACTCAGTCATTTTGCCTCAAGATACCTGATTGAAAGTAAGGACAAACAAACTAATAAAGATTCCTTAGTATTTTCCTTATTACTATTGGCTGACACGCAACATCGAATTGGGCGATGTTCCGATAAAGCTGCTCGTGAGTTATGAATGAAGCTGATCGAGTGGTTAAGCTGGTAAGCTGCCTTATGTTGTTTACAGCTCGGTCTACAATGGATCGTGTTTTTTTTTTGTAAATTCACTCGTCACTACCGACTTTTCTACTATCACCGCTGCGTTACAAGTCCTTAGCTAACCGGTAACTTTCGACTACTTTAATAGAAATACATATTCTACACAGGCAGCTCTTGGAGCACTTTAGGAAAACAAGGAGCGCCGGCACGTACATGGCCGACACACTAGTATATGATAATTACGTGTATAAAAATGTTATTATTCGATAATCTTTGCCGTAGTTATGGTGGTAGTTGTTTATATTTTCTCTGCCGTTTTTTTATCTGTGTCTTTATTTACAGAGCCATTAGTCTTTGTTTGTTCATCGTGTTGCCACATTTCATTGTGTTTCAATTAGGGAACTGCTTTCCTCCGTCAGCCAAATAGGGATATTCATCTCAGATGGTCATTCCGCACTACAACAGGTCGTATAAGCGCTGTTGTTTGACCCGAAAGAATGGCGGAGAATAGGCGATCCCGTCCAGCGGATCGTGTTGTCCACAACACAGGACCCAATCAAAATTGTGTTGTTTCTTTTCGGAACGTCAAAACGATATAAAAGCGTACCGAAATTGTGCGCCATCTGAGCACCCCGTAGAAATCACTAACGCACAAACTGTTAACGGCATCGTTGTTTTCCGTCAGTAGCAGACTCCACAACATCTAGCAATCGTGAGCGCGCTGCCGATAGTGGGAGAAAAACCTCTCAGGACTTGGAACGATGACAAGATTTTAACGATGTATATCAACAGATACTATCTCTGAAGTGTTAAAATGAAAGGCAATAGTAATTGCTTGTTCGTTGTTGGCTGCTGCCGCTGGCAGCCAAGCCTTGCGCGGTTCCACAAAGACAGAAACGGTCCTACCTGGTAAACAGAGAGAAAGAAGAATGCCTTCACAAAAAGCGTGTGTTACGCATAAACATAAACTCGCCTTTAGAATATGAATAGAAACATCTTGAGATTTGCCTACTATTGCTGGTCGGCTAATGCTGTGAATCGGGTCCACGTGCTGGTAATGTCTGGTGTGATGACGTGCAGTGGTAAAACAAACGGGGCAATATTCAAATCTCTAGGCAGCAACCTATTAACTGATTAACCAAACGAGCTATTGGCTGACATTCACAATACTAAAGAACGACTCGAATATAATCCATCTGAAGATGATGGTAAAAACAGGCTCACAGTAGACCGAATCAAACATGCTAGGAACATGAGGGATTTGCTAAGTTTCCTATGCAAAGTGTTTTCTAGAATAAAACAAGTTGAATTGTCCAACTTGGAAGTGTTCGACTAAAGTGGACGAAAAGTCCAGTCATGTAGATGGAAGGGCTGAGCTAACCGTAATGTTCATTACGAACCTGTTACGTTTTATCTATCACTCCTCTGAACACGGTAACGAATAGCTGGCTTCTGTTTAGGCAGGAAAAAACCAATGTCTATAACAAAGAGTAATCACACAAAGTAAAGTCTTACCGATTTACGTTTATGTTTACGTTTCTATTGTTTTTTTCCAGTTCGTGGGACATTTCTCAGA
The DNA here is from genome assembly GCF_002532875.2 of Varroa jacobsoni. Lineage (NCBI taxonomy): Eukaryota > Metazoa > Arthropoda > Arachnida > Mesostigmata > Varroidae > Varroa > Varroa jacobsoni. The sequence goes on from NW_019214676.1 coordinate 64,740, forward strand.
ATTTTATTACCTAAAGCTATGCTGGACATTCTAGATATGACGTTTCCCTTTGACTTAGGTTGCATCAGATGCACGGTGATTTTAGTCTATCGTCAACTTAGAAATCTTCAAATTCGAGGTCCATCACAATAGTGACACGTGGCTCAGAGAAACCTGCTCAACGCTGCCTTGGTTCAAGAGTCGGAAGTGGTGGTTCTGATGGAAAAACAGATGGGTGTTTGTGGGCTGACCGTCCCGAAACACATTTTTGCCTACTGAAATGTTACTTGTATACAACCCAATTGGCACCGCCTTGTGTGGAGTGCAGTTCGAGCATAAAAATGTGACAATTAAGCTTTGGCTGAACGGTATTGGTCTAATGGATTGGAGGGTGCCAAAGCAAACTCATGGGAGTATCATTCGCCGATAGAAATCCACAAAGTGCTTATATATATATATGTACATATATTCTAGTGTAGATGTTCTCCATCTGTGAAATTACAACGCCTCCATTGCTATACACACGTAATTATTCTGTTATTCCGCAAACGAAACGTTTAGGATGTACAATTATTTTGAAAGTGTTTTCACCCACTTAATCGCACTTTCCTCTTTTGCTAATTTCTGCGACATAATTAACCCGTCCGCTCGACGCGTGCTGTTGCTCCGACCCAGTTCTTGCTCTGGGCGGCCACGGTAGCATTACAGACAGCTGTTCGCTGTCTGTAGTGCTACCGTGGCCGCTGTCGTACCTACCGCTGTCGTAAAGTCTAAATTTAACGCAACACCCACGCAGTGTGCTTATTGGCGTTCCTCGTTTAACGTGGTCACAAAATTCGTCCTCAGATACATCGAAACAAAGTAAGACGTTTGTCGCGCAACAGGTAATTCTCTACGCCTTATATGGCCGTTGACAAAGCACTCGGAAGTTGCGGCAGATTTCCTTAATAATACGCTTTGTACGTTCAGAATTAACGCATGTTAGATCCGGTCGGAGAGAACTGCCTACAACACCGATCAGACAACAGCCTAATCTGGCTTCGGTTTAAGCGAAAACAAACCGCATGCGTGTATTCCCGGCGCCGAATAGAGATGCAAGCCGTCGGCAATACAAATGATAGAGAAGAGACAACTGTCTACTGGGCTATAGCGATTCAACCACCATCACGATATGATTGCAGGCCAAATGCGCCCGCTAAGGTGGGACCCTTTAGACTGATGTGGACTCATCGATGAAATAGGCACTTTACGATTTGCGCCTGTTCTCTCTTTTTCTGATAGATCTTTTGTCCACGTTAGATTTGCGTCGCGAAGCTTATTTCGTTGGGTCTTCCATTAAAGAGCCGGCTGTGCCAAGTGACGCTTAAAAACGATTTGAAGGTGTTAGCAGCTCGCCTGGAAAGCCTGAGTCGATGAGGTTTTCAAGTAGCTAGGCCGTCGCCTAATTGCCAACTGCTACATCTAAACGGTACTTATTATGAAGATATAACAGCGGGTAACTAACAAATACAGGATCAGAATATAGCAACTCCGCCTAAAAAAGAGTTCATGTCGCTAAGTAACTAACTTAAACAAAAATATCACTAAATATTTTCCAAAAACATCTATGTAAACATTCTATGCCTACTACTTGCTACGAGAAATTTACATTCACCGCCAGCAACCTGCACATATGCACACGGCAATTTCAACGTCACACTCCCCATCGTACGGGCCTAGAAACAGGTGATACAAATTACAACGGGCTTTCTGGCCGGCGGGAATTGATTGTAGTCAAATAAGGTCCTCGACTACGGCCTAGACTAGAAAATAAGGTTAGTTTAATTAGTGATTTTACTTAGTTACACCTACAAGCTGGCGGCTAGAAACTAAATTATGGTTTTCAGAGAGCTTAGTAAGCTAAGCGTGATTTAGTACCCACGCTCACTTCCCTATGGAATAGATTGCCGGCTCCAGGGTATCGTGACCACCGACCAACGTGTAAATTGCTCTTTAGTCAGGAAGCGTAAAGGGACGATGCAGTCTATAAGCCAGCTATTGCGCATACATAGAGATATGGCTCTATTGATTTAGTCCCTTGGGAGGACACTCTGGATGAGTCAAGCCATTAAATAACTCTTCAGCCTTCGTTCGAAGCATAGGGCCACTACTGCTGTTGGGCCCGTGGTGACGCTCGGATGCAGTTGACTTCACGCGGCATAGACGATAGGCTACGAATGCTGTTAGTGTTATTGTTACAAATACTGCCAAGGAACGAAAAAACTTGCCCAATGCACACGTAGCGCAACTACAATGTCTGCGTGCAAAATTTGCACGCAGACATTGAAGTTGTGCTTTAAAAAAGTGCTGCTTTTGGACTAATCACCAGCTAATCCAGGTCACGTCGAAAATGAACTCGTTGCTTTTGGCTTTAAATCACATGTTTCTAAATAAGCCAGAGGCCGTCAGACCTGCGCACTTCACTATTTTTGTAGTCGTAGTGGTGTCCTAGAAGGCTCCAGAGCCGAAAGTTATCAGTCACTCCAGTTATTTAAGTTGCAGCTAAGAAAATTTATATGTAGGTCCACTTTCAGGTGACTGAGTGATTTTATCCGAATTAACCACGTAATGAACCAAATATTCGTTTTGTTTTGCCCTGGGTGGTTGAAGTCAGCGAATCTTACGACCCAACGACAGTATATTTCCTCTTCCACTAGCAATAGGTAGGTCTTTCGGCATCCATCTCAGCATAACCTAACCTAGGCGACCTAACATAAGGCGTAATGATCACATTGTTTTACTGTACTGTATATATTAATATTTTAGATTGCATTGACAACAAATGACACTGGACATTCGCGAAGGACTCACATTTACGCCATCACACATGTGCGTTTCTTTCGCCGCTTTTTTGTCGGTTCCCGCTTCCTAAAAGTAGGCGCCGACGTTGTAGGCTCAACAATAGGATTGGTAATGTTGGATTTAATGTATTCGTCAAGTGGGCATTTGAGCCGGCTATTGAGTACAAGAGAATTCGACGGGTGAGTGTAGTTGGTAGTAGACGAATTTATATCTGATTGTAACCAAATGTCAGTCGAACCCCAAGAGCTTGGGTAGGTGTCGGCCGCCAGTGGCTCGGGGGTCTCCAACAGTAGCTCCAAATCATGTTCGGCATCTAGATCAGTTTTAAATGGATAAACCGGATCATCTGGCCGTAAAAGCATACGCCAGTTGATGGAGGCAAACATCAGTAAACTTTTCTGATCTTCCATGGGTATGCTCGCACACTCCTTTAGCTCGAGGTACTTTCTTTCTTTGGTTTTGATTCTAATTTTTTTTGAAACTTTTTTTTGCATCACTAGCTCCTGCACACGAGCAGTGTCAAAATAACTTTCGTCGAGCGTCTTATCGGCGTTGTAATAGTCGAACAGCTGATGCTGAATCAACTCATCGTAATTTTCCGAGCCGAGACGGGCGTGCGGGTTCTTGATCAACAGGCGAGCAATGAAATCCTTTTCAAATGTGCCGACAAAATCGGGAATACATATAGGGTGTTTTCGAATAGATTCTCTAAGTTTAGAACGTTCCTTCTCACGGTATGGCATCTTGCCAGTGACCAACCTATACGCCGTTACCCCAATAGCCCACCAGTCAACGGCGCGACCGTAGGGCTTGTGGTTAATGATTTCCGGTGGCATAAAGGCCAGCGTACCAGCATAGTCCCTGTCCTCGAATTCGACCGCGGTTCGTGCAAAGTAACCGGTTAGCGGGTACGTGTCTACGAAATGAGCAATACATATCTTGCACGTATCAAAATCGATTAGCTTAATATGGCCACCCGGCAGGAGGAGCGCGTTTTGTGGCTTAATATCACGATGTATAAAGCCGTGCGCATGAATGTGGGAAACCGCCTTTACCATCTGATTGAGAATAATACAGTATTGATCCGGGTATTGTATGATCTCACCCATTGCTTGCACATATTTAAGGACATCAATACCACCCACGTATTCCATTACAGTGACGTACGCTGCCGTTGTGAGGAACGAAGCATGATACTGAACGATTTTCGGATGCTCCGACACCGATGCGACAATTTTGTCGAGTGCCGCGTATGAAAGCCGTTTCAGGCGGCTCGTGATAATGAGCTTTACGCAGACTCTTACGTCAGTGGGTATATGGATAGCTTCGTAAACAACACCGAATCCTCCGCCACCAAGCGTTCGAACGCACCGAAAATCCTGTATCTTTGGAATATATTCAAGTGGGCTGAAAGCCGATCGGATTCGAAAGCTTCGAAGTTGTGCTTCGCACAGCTTTACGCATTCCCCCCAGTTTGTTGACGGAAGACCAGCAGTGTACTCTAGCAAGTTGCACGTATCGCCAATGGCAGCGATGAAGACTCGTAGGCACTTCATCGCCATAACAGCGCCCTCTAGTGAATATCGACTCTGATAGAGCTTAAAGGACGCTACAATATTCTCGATGTGCTCCTTCACGTCATCCCTCGACAGAACCAAAGCGTTAAGCCGTTTGAGTACATCATGGCCAAGTCGAACAGACTGTTCTTTCGCATAGGTTTCGAGCGGTGTGTAATCAAGACTAATGAGGCTGTGGTTTCGTATGAGGGTCTCAAGTAAGCTCTTCGTCGTTTGAATAGCTTGAGAATACTGGTTGTTGACCACTTCGCATACTGGCGACGGCCCTGTCGATGTCGCTAAGGGAACTCTACACGCACGAGAACTCACGATGTATCCCATGGAATCATTAATCGTACCGTTGCTCTTGACTAACCAGACTAGAAATCCCGGACCACGAACCTGCCGCCATACACGCGACTTCGAACACAACACTGGTGCGTGTGGTCTGCAATTGAGTTAAGGGTTACTCCGTTGTCGTCAAGCGAAGAACATTACTTCTCGCTAACCTGCGATGGCCAGTCGGGTTACATTTCTGCCGAAGGATATCCATCCTGTCTTCGCTACCTTCTCTACGACGGCAATGACAGAATAAATTTACACAAGATTGTGTGTGCGACCGCTGTAAGCAGAGCTAATTTGACCACTAAACTATAGGTGCAATACATGTACGTGATGGACAGCCACTTCGTAGCAAGAACTATGTGCGGAATATCGTCGACGTATCCTGATTCATTGTGTTCTAGCAGTAGCAAGCGGGTTCTACAATCCAAGACTGATAATCAACTAGCATGCTTAGTTTGCCTAAGCCACATGGCTTAATGTTTTTCTCTAACTTGTTTTTTATACAGTTACGTTCTTCCTGTAGACCAACTTATCTTATAAGTACGACCTTCTGGGAGGCACACCTATCACCACAGTGATAAACTTCTCAAACTTCGTTGTTCTTGGTGTACGGGGTAAACTGGAGCTCCGTCATCAAAACATCTTGGTACGGATAAAGCTATTCGTTGAACCTTGGAGTCGAATATTTTAGGTTTGTTGAATCCAAAACACGTACCCACCACTTAGAGTATTTAGCACTGTACCAAACTTTTTTTTTACTTTTGAAAAGGACACGTTTAAGAAACATATTGGATCGTTTTTTTTTTTTTTTCTTTTTTTTAGTTTCTCACGAAGATTTGATACGAAGTGCCGATTGAATCTGCCTAAGTGTCATCATCAGTGCTAACCAGATTTTCAAGTTCCTGCTGTTGTTAGATTGTTGCACCTTTCATCTGCCAAGTGTGTACAACGTACGTATTGAGAGTTTTCATTTATCCAATAGCTGAATGGGGTATGACGTCCAGATGTTTGCTTCCGTATCCATACTAATTAGCTGATAAAAAAACGTTTATCGACGAATACCGGCGATTATCGGGAGATTCGCTCGCAGAATGAAGGCTCTCTTAACCAGGCTAACTTACGATTAAATACTCACAAAAGCAGTACGAGTCATGTGGCTGGCTGAACAGTTACGACGATGGAAGGTTTCGCTTGCCCCTAACTCCTATTAACAAATGTGAGCGGTCTTAGCGGGAAGATCGCCGTTTGTAGCGACTCATCGACCTTTTACGTGTTGAAGACTTGAACGCATTGATCGCGAGATGAACCATGATCGACTCCAATGAAAGTCTACCAACACGGCGGACTGAAGCTTCTGGCCGTCAGAGAACCGTAACGAAGTTAACTCTTGGACAAGTGGACGAGCGATGAAGTCGAGTCGCTTATCTCGCTAGTCAAATACGTACATCGCGGAATATTAACATGCGGCGTCTTCTGAGTGATGGCTAATAGGCAGTGCTAACACTCCAGGCGGCATGACCGAGGCTAAGGACAAATTATCTTCACAACAACAATAACTGTTAGTAGTACACGGTTCACTACGCTATTGGCCACTTCGGGAGCGGCCGTGCGCGCCCGTCTTTACGGTAACAGCGTTTGTTTCAGCGTTCAGCTTCAACGACATCCTCATCGGAACGATTATGTTCATTTAATGCTAATGATGATCGCTCGAACTTTGCGGATTCTGACTTCTACCGACTGCGTAACTATGGTTGAATAATCGTCAATGGCCTGCGCGTCGCTTTGAACAAAGAAAATCTGTGAAACTCAAAACAATGACCAGTACGGATCGTTGTTGTGAGCATTAAATATACGATGGTGAGCTTAAACCGGTTGCGTTCAGACGAATCGTTGCTTGCCAGCCATGGCACTATTGTACCTAGGTTTGTCTAGTAGCAAAGATTGACGTATAAAAGAGTCAAATATCACTTTTATATGTCGCCTTATATATACATATTACAAAAAAATCATACCCTGACCTATACGTATTTGTTGTCGCACCTTTGACGGATTACCGCTAGACTATTGCGTATACAACTTAATTTCACGATGAATAACTAACCAAAATAGGCTAACTTCTATCGCAGTGATTACCATAGGCCTGACAAATTGTTTTCACAAAACCCAGCAGTCCCCCCATTACGTCGTTGATTACTAACTGACTGGTTCTATCTTGTCCTGCAATAAAATGCTTGAAAAAGTTCGATTCAAAGTTGATCAAGAGGTCGACTAAACAGACGCAATTTTCACTGACGAACCGTCACGAGATGATTTATTCGACCCTTCTCAAAGTCCACCCGTAAATCGTTCCTCGATAAGACAGCAACAACATCTGAGGACCGTTGTGGTTACTGGTGAGACGGCCGCAATGAAGCTGGGGTTGCTTGTCGGGGGAGCTACTTCTCCAACTCTATTTTCGATATCCTACTCTTGAAGACCATCATCCGTGATCTTTTCGTTTCTCAATCAATTCGACACCTTGAAGCTGTAGTAGTATCAATCCGGTAGCCGATAGGTGTCACCTGAAGCCTGTTGTTTGAAGGCAGATTGCTATCATACTGTCCTGACGTATCATGTGTATCGGCTGAAGCGTCTAACCGACGTCATTTTAGCCTGTAATTGTGATTCGACAACCGCAAGAAGTTTCTTGCTCTATTGAGCTTATAGTGCGATTGCTTAAGTTGGACACCAACCCATCGCTTTTGACCAACACGTGAAACGGTAGCAGTCGGCGTGCTTCGATAAATTTTGGCGGACACTGAAAGATACTCGTTCGACTACGTTTAGCGTCAGAAATCGGTCCCATAAATGCCAGGGTTGGTATCGAATAGTATAGCTGACGTTCAGATACATACATATATGCACGCGGGCCAAAAGCGGAAGGCTTCGAAGCGGCTTTTTGCATTGGCGAGACAGCCTGAAAACCTCCGATCAAAGTACGCTAATAACAACGACAACAAGTAGAGGGGGTAAACAGTAGCATAAAGGGACAATAGAAATATCTACTCGGTCTAAAGGGAGACGGGTCGACTGTCAGTTACGGACTCGCAGACGGTCCTGAACACTCGCGCGTTTGATGAATCAAAGCGATATTCGTTCAATTATATTCGAAGACTGTTGAAGTCTACAGGCTCGCCTATGCAAAAGAAAGGCGCTATCATATTCAAATATCTACAACACAATTAGATCCAAGTACCACCTAAAAGACAAGTTTCTGCCAAAGATACCGCTAAAATGGTAAAAGCTTTGTAGTAAGTAACGACCCGATCGTACGAACAAACGATGTTTGTATACCATAAAAACATAAAAAAAAAATGCTAAGGTAGTCTGTTGCTTTATTCTGCGTTATCTGCCCAATACAGAAATATATCAATGATTACAGCTAAATCATTTAAAACAGCCTTACGAGTAGGACGCTCCCAGATCGACAAAAGTAAAAAGTCCGTGTGATCGACTATGATGCCTGCAATGATGTGGCGTCCATGCTCGAACCAGATGATGCGCTCGCTCTGTTCACCTCAATCCAGGCGGCGATGTCCTTGAAACTTCACCCCGCTCATCACGGAGCCCCACACCCCTTTGAATTCTGTAATGTCACCGAGTGCGCCGCTGTTTTAACAAGTCACCTGCAATTCGAGACGAGTTCGGATAAGCGCATAAATGTATATATGTCGTTATCTATATGAACATGGTAACGAAAATAGCCCGAGCAGCGTCATAGTGCGAGTACACAAACCTTGCCCCCAAACGATTTGGTCCGTTACGGTATGCAGAAATTGCAAGACCTGACCAGGTGTACTTCACGAACATCACGAGCTTAGCGAACTACGCGAGTTTAAATAACGAAAAAAGTATTTGGAAGTCAGAACCATCGAGGAGTTCCTTCGTCCATAATTATCATTTTAAAGTAACGTAAAATAAATGGCATATCTTTCAAAATCAACAGACGTCGACAAGCTAAGCAGCTATAGGGCATTCATAGGGTAAATCTACGATAAGTCGCGTCTATAGGTGATGCTTTTAAGCGGACTCGGTTATAGTTCCCAGAAAAGGCACGGTAGCCACATTCGTCGAAGCTGCAGCTTCTCGCATTCTGGTCTGGTATAGTGGCTTCATCATAGTGATACACGCAATAACAACAGAATAGACTCAAGCGTCAAAGGGTTCACAGCAGTGCGCCTACCTCGGCATTCTGCCGAAAAAAATAGCTGGGGCCTGACACCGCTCGAACCACATCAGATTAGCTATAACGCTACGACTCTTCTATACCGCCGCTGGTTCTGCGGCGGCTCTAAATATGACCACCAGATGCATTGCATACTAAGTACGTAAGCGGCGCATCGTTATGTTCCGCTAGCAATGTACAGACTCGCCAGAGGACGCTCCGTTCAGGTCAACTGTACCTACTAGAACAGGACCCTTCCCCATTCACATACAAGACAAAGCGATGAACTAATTGGTGATTTACAGGAAAACAAATCCCTATCTTAGTTCTTGTGACGATGGTGCGCCGGGCGTTACCGCCCCAATCGTGTCTAGTCATCTTGCTAAACAGATCGACACGATACGATTGACGGCATTGCTAGCAGTATTAGAAGGAGACAGAGTGGAAAATGCCATGATAGTTGTCCTAGTGTTGGATAATATCTCTGAGACGGACAAAGCACAACTTTAAGTCGCGGATGGTGGAAGGCAACGCGTCAGCCGGTAGGAAAAATAGGACAAATTAAAAAGTCTCAGTGGTAGTTTAACATTAACGCCCTAACCTATTATAAAAATACGCAAATTGATTTAGAGTCGAAACCGCGAGTAAATATACTGTGCTTCAAAATGAAGGACGGCGGCCGTCTGAAGCCTTGTTCCTAAGGCAGTTGCGGGCACAAAATTCAAATTACCTATTTTCAGGAAATAACCCAAAAGTAGATGAGAGGACCAGAATATCATTAAATAGCCGGGTAGTCCCAGTTTACAGGGAGTACAATTCACAAAGAAAGAAAAAAAAGAATCATAAACGAAATTGAATATGTAACAATTGAGAACTTTTTAAAAATTGATTTAAAGTAGATTTCTTTGATTTTCTTCGATATCCTGCTATGCTTTTAATTATGTTTCCACGTTATCTCAGTCCTAATAATTACCCAAGGAGCCCCGTAAATCAATACGATTTTGCTTCACATTCAGTAACAACTGTATCCTTGAATCATACAATAGATCAATATATCCCCTTGGCAATTTTTCCGATCACATCATCGTTCCCACATAGCGTGTAATTGGACGAAAAATATTGTTCGCTCTTATCAGTGAAGCTTGTGACCATCTGTCTTCGTTCTTCGTACGACTGTTTTTGAAGAGAGGTGTCTGTCCATGTTATTTGCGTGGAGTTACCTCATTGAATAGGTGGTACAAGCAGCAGTAGACGACATGATATCGACAGAGACATTTCGGCTGAAGAAGAGTCTCTCGAAACAGCCGCGACTGTTTTTACTTGGCTGGCCGCCATCGCCCCCGGCCGGTGAGTGACGTCCGTGGGAAGAAAACAACTGCCAGTCGGTGTACGTCACCCTGTAATATTAACCAGTCCAACTGGTCGATTGCATGGAGACGTTTTCAACTGGCGATCGCTACCGGAGTAAAGCCATTGCCGCTATCGTTGCTACTTATCCTCAATCGGTACGCTTCTCAAGCAGCAGAGACGGAGGAGTCACCGAAATAACGTGGCTACTGACGGCTGACGGCAGCGACGTCGACGCCGGCGATTGCAGACGTAAAGCCGATCGTAGACATAACAATCACAGTTTCTCACTCTTTCTCTATCTTTTCCTCCTAGGGGGTGGATTCACAACGTTGTCCGCGCAGACATGTGACGCTTGGCAGTTTACTACTGTACCATGCTGCTCGTCCAGTCGTAGGGATTTAGGGTCGGATGTCTCTCCGTTTGGATGGGGCGGGCTGGGGAGCAAAATGAAAAAAAGAGGACGGTCGGATACGCTTATTGAAATTTTCACCGACGCAGGAAACGCTCAATTGCGGTTGGTGGCTGATCCGAAGAGTGACTGAAGAGGGGGCCGAAAATCGAGTTAGTTTTTGTGTGTATGTTATTCTCGCGCGGTAAATTGATGTGGAGGAAAAATGCCTTTTTAACGTGCC